>NW_026889805.1:16805000-17085000 GCF_033153115.1 Saccostrea echinata
AAAAACAATGCTTTGGAGTCGGTAAACAATTGAATTGCCTGGAGGGGTGTTGAGGGGTAATTATCAAGCGACAAGCGCACTTGTTCACAACATTGGCTTCCATTCATTGGGACGTATAGAGGGGTGTTTATGTTGAAATGAATTTTCACTGAGTTATTTAAAACCTAAAATAAAATTTTATTTTATTGTATTTCATTAAAAAATGACATTACTTTTTTGACCAAGTGTCTGACTGATTAGGTACATGTTTACGGAAGCATGTGGTAAAGGAATGTGTGAACATCTATAAATAACATCGTTACTTGCGGCCTACATGGAGACGATGAACATGCAGCTCAAATTAATTTTAACTTGCTTTTAAATTTAATTTAACTATCAAAAGGTTATAAATATAACATTTTTAACAAGTCTACATTCCAACAATAACTTTCCGAAGTTTTGAATACGGCGATAAACAGCAAGAAATTGCACAAGTCTCCAGGTAATACTACGGTATGTGCGTATGATAGCCGTGTTTCACATGAAAGAAAAACCTATCAAAATCCCACTGTGGTGTAAAATACGCACCCCTTTCTCACAGAAAATTATTTTGGGAAAAAAGTGCGTATTATATTCAGCCAAATACGGTACAAAATTTTAGATACAATGTTAGCAATATATTTTGAATGAATTCACAGTTCTAATTTTAAGTCATGCTGTATTGCATCTAATAAGACTGATAATTGATTATAGGAAATGATAAATTACCTTTATCTTCATCAATAACCATTTTCTCATCATCACTCCCATCCCCATCTCCCCCCATGTCTCTGGACCCTGCTGCTATTCTGGACTCCTCTATACTGGACACTGAGTGATGTCGCTGCATGTCAACAGGGGGCTGGGCCAAAGGGGATGATTTAGCCATTGGGGAGGAGTGATGACTGAGAGATGATCGCGGGGTCTCATGAGGTGATGGCATTGACAATGGAGATTTCTGATGGGTCAGTCCATTTGTTAATTGTCTTCTTAATGCCTGTAAAAATAAAAAATTGTAATTAAATGATGTTCAATGTTCAAGTTTTATACATTAGAAGCCTTAAAAATCTGTGATTTACAAAGATTATGAATGTACATGTAGTACAAAATTAGTACCATGGTATTTCACAAAGTGATAGGTAGACAACTTAAGTATTGTATATTTCTTCAATTTGTCTTCAGCTTTAAGGCCCAGTATTATAAATGTAAATAAAAGGATAATCCTAGAACTTGTTTAAACAAATACCTCTGTAAATCCTCTTTGGTCCTCATTTGGGTTGATATTCATCCCTGGTGGCATGAAGGCTGACCCCTCCCCATCTCGTGGAACAGCTGACAAACTCTGAGATCTTCCTCCCCTTATGTTTTCAAATAAAGATTCCCGATTTAAAAATACACTGTCTTCATTGTCCATTGTAGTATCTAATGCAAAGAGTAAAAATAAATTATTTATATTGTTATGCATTATCAAAAATGACATGAAAACTTTTTTATACAATATGATAATTTTCATTGAATATGTTTATGTAAAGATATCAAAATAGAAGTACTGTGAGCACTGAGCTCACAAAATGATATCCCCCCATTCCCATATGAGCATAATGGTAAAGTCCATTTTTTGCTGTGGGTAACCCAAAATATCTGTCCAATCAAAACATAAAATAGGAAGTGCACAACAGCACTTTGTAATAAAGATTCAGTGTTAAAGACATATGCAGGAACATACAGACAGAAGAACAGACACTCCATCACTATATGCCCACAGCTTTAAATAATAAGGTATTATTATATTGCTTATAAAAATATCATTCATATTACTAAACCTTCAGTGCCCTCCAGTATAAAAACTTATAAAAAATCTACCCATTGAAGTCCTCCATTATGTTGTCAAACTAAATCTACCCAAGTTTTCCACTATGTTGTCATACTAAACCTACCCAAGTCCTCCTTTATGTTGTCATACTAAACCTACCCAAGTTCTCCATTATGTTGTCATACTAAATCTACCCAAGTCCTTCATTATGTTGTCATTCCAAACCTACCCAAGTTCTCCACTATGTTGTCATAATAAATCTACCCAAGTCCTCCATTATGTTGTCATACTAAACCTACCCAAGTCCTCCTTTATGTTGTTATACTAAACCTACCCAAGTTCTCCACTATGTTGTCATACTAAACCTACCCAAGTTCTCCACTATGTTGTCATACTAAACCTACCCAAGTTCTCCACTATGTTGTCATTCTAAACCTACCCAAGTTCTCCACTATGTTGTTATACTAAATCTACCCAAGTTTTCCAGTTAATCATCCTTATTCTACCTTAGCCCACTAGTATGTTGTCATACTAAACCTACCCAAGTTCTCCACTATGTTGTCATAATAAATCTACCCAAGTTCTCCACTATGTTGTCATAATAAACCTACCCAAGTTCTCCACTATGTTGTCATACTAAACCTACCCAAGTTCTCCATTATGTTGTCATACTAAATCTACCCAAGTTCTCCACTATGTTGTCATACTAAACCTACCCAAGTTCTCCACTATGTTGTCATACTAAACCTACCCAAGTTCTCCACTATGTTGTCATACTAAATCTACCCAAGTTTTCCAGTTAATCATCCTTATTCTACCTTAGCCCACTAGTATGTTGTCATACTAAACCTACCCAAGTTCTCCACTATGTTGTCATACTAAACCTACCCAAGTTCTATGTTGTCATAATAAATCTACCCAAGTTCTCCACTATGTTGTCATAATAAATCTACCCAAGTTCTCCACTATGTTGTCATACTAAATCTACCCAAGTTCTCCACTATGTTGTCATTCTAAACCTACCCAAGTTCTCCACTATGTTGTCATACTAAATCTACCCAAGTTCTCCACTATGTTGTCATACTAAACCAACCCAAGTTTTCCAGTTAATCATCCTTATTCTACCTTAGCCCACTAGTATGTTGTCATACTAAACCTACCCAAGTTCTCCACTATGTTGTCATACTAAACCTACCCAAGTTCTATGTTGTCATAATAAATCTACCCAAGTTCTCCACTATGTTGTCATAATAAATCTACCCAAGTTCTCCACTATGTTGTCATACTAAATCTACCCAAGTTCTCCACTATGTTGTCATTCTAAACCTACCCAAGTTCTCCACTATGTTGTCATACTAAATCTACCCAAGTTCTCCACTATGTTGTCATACTAAACCAACCCAAGTTTTCCAGTTAATCATCCTTATTCTACCTTAGCCCACTAGTATGTTGTCATACTAAACCTACCCAAGTTCTCCACTATGTTGTCATACTAAACCTACCCAAGTTCTATGTTGTCATAATAAATCTACCCAAGTTCTCCACTATGTTGTCATAATAAATCTACCCAAGTTCTCCACTATGTTGTCATACTAAATCTACCCAAGTTCTCCACTATGTTGTCATTCTAAACCTACCCAAGTTCTCCACTATGTTGTCATACTAAATCTACCCAAGTTCTCCACTATGTTGTCATACTAAACCAACCCAAGTTTTCTAGTTAATCCTCCTTATTCTACCTTAGCCCACTAGTATGTTGTCATATTAAACCTACACAATTCATCCAGTAGTCCTACCTGTGTCCTCCATTATATTCTCATACTCAACCAACTTATATCATACACACAATCTGTGTCCACTAGTATGACATTCTAAACCTACCTGTGCCCTCCAGAATATTGGAATACTTAAGCTATCTGTATCCTCCAGAATACAGCATATGTAACCTGTGTCCTCCAGTATACTGACATACATGGCCTACATGTGTCCTCCGGTATATTGATGTACATGACCTACCTGTGTCCTCTGGTATATTGACATACATGGCCTACCTATGTCCTCTGGTATATTGACATACATAACCTACGGTGACCTCCAGTATATTGGTATATGTAACCTACCTGTGTGGTCCTGTATATTGGCACACATAACCTACCTGTGTCCTCCAGTATGTCATCAGTAGAACTAAGACGCTGACTACTAGTCCTCTGTTTCAACTTGTCAGCAATTGTTCCAGATTTCTTCCTGTCCCTTGAACACCATTTCCAGTCTGGATGAGCCTTAAAATGAGCCTCTTTAACCTGGAATTGTGTTTAAATATTATCAGTCAACAACATCAGCAGCTCTATAGTAAAGAAAGTGAATTATATGTTTGACATACAGTGCAGTATGTCTTTCTATTACCTTACAGTTGTGGCTCAAGTATTTTTTCATTAACTTCCACAATCATACATTTCAGTTCCAACTATTAATTTCCAGAACTGTTTCATGAATTGCTGCAAATCACACCCATGATACTTTTACTTCATGTGAGAGTATCTTTGAGTGGTGGAGGAGACAAGTTTAATAAACTACACGATACAGGAATTCTTCAGTATTATAACTCTAGAACCCTTGAATGGATTAAACCCTCAGTATTTTATTGCCCTTTATCAAATGTCAAGGTCAGCATTAGTGCTAAAATTTAGAAATCTGCTCAAATGAACAATTTATTCACTAAATAAAATATACTGAATTTCTCTTATGTTTTTAACCATTATGTTAAAGAATTTTTATACACTGCTTTAATGTCATGAAGGATAATATATATGATAGTCAGGGGTTGTGAAAAGAGGAGACATCAATATTTGGTACACAAAAAATGTACAAAGAGAGTATGAATGGTTATGAAATGCGTGTTTTATGCATATGACATCAACTTTAACTTTTCACTCTTTATTTTGATCAGATCAATCTCAGTGCAATTTGTCTTTCATACCTGATTAGCCAAATCATTGTACTTCTGCTTTTCCACCGGTCCCAGAGCATACCACCACTCCCCGAGGATCTTACTGACTGTCCTATTATCCTGGTTTGGGTGTCGCTGGTGGACCAAGTGTCGATGTCTCTTACTGAATATCATAAAGGCATTCATGGGTCTCCTGATGTGGTCTTTATCTTTTGACTAAAATGGGACAAATTTGAAAATGATCAACTTTGCATAATGTATTGTACTTTCCATTCAATGAATACTAGCTTTATCTTTCCGAATGGGTTTTTCTTTTTTTAAATGTTTTTTTATTGTACACTTGCAAAGGGGAAACTATTCTGAAAAATCCTAAATAAATCTTGTTACAACAGATGACAATTCTTCATCTGGGAGAGGCCTATTATTATCTCTAGGGCTGTCACGGTTCCAAAATTTTTCAGGTCGGGTCCGTTCTGTAATTTTTCAGTTCGGTTTCGGGTTTTTTGGGTCAGGTATTTACATCTATTTTAAACCTTAATTTCATGAATTTAACTTGAAAAATCTTTATTTGTTACATTAAATTTACATTGAAAACAAGTCTTAATCATGTGAATGTCTAGACATCGGTGACTTGGCCTACTATTAGCCACAACCTGACCATTCCTGCTTGTTTTGATAATTATCTAATACTTCCGTGACACGTGTTTTGTCATGGAATGAAGTAGATTTCAGTTGTGATGTTTATTCATCACTGTTATCGTCATCATTCCTTTGATTTCAACGCCATTTTTTGTATTGAACAGACTCTAATATATAAACCAGACCCAAACCGAAATCCGGAAAAATGGAACCGGAACAGAACCGAACAACTTGGACCGCGGTTCTCGGTTATTTCGGGTACTCGTGACAGCCCTAATTATCTCCAACTTAAGGTAGATGATACCTTTTCTATTATCATCTCCAGCTTAAGGTGGATGATACCTTTTCTATTATCATCTCCAGCTTAAGGTGGATGATACCTTTTTGGGACTCTTTTCTTCCTTGTCCTTTAAGGCACTGAGGCTTTGGCTACGTCTTTTTGCGGGGATCTTTTTTGGCTCTGGCTGGGGTTCTTCCTTTGTATCAAAGACATCGTCATCATAATCCTCCTCGATATCATCTTCAATGGGAGCTGTAATCAAGAAACAGTTGTTTTATATCTTTAAAAAAAAATTGTCAACTTATTATTAAAAAACATGTCGCTTTACCATATTCCCAGTATTTCCCAGGAAATACCATTAACTGCTTTTCCTTGGAATTACCAGTATTTCTCGATGTCCTGAGAAATGTGAGTAGTTCTCTTTTTTTGGCCAACCCTGCTTTTTAACTTTATTAAACATTTGTAACTTAATGAATCTTTTTTCATTAAGCCAATAAATTGTTATTGTTAGGTGCCTGTGAGAACTTTGAGGCTTAACAAATCCAAAAATTTTGTACACTGTCTGTGAATTTCAGCAAATTACATTTTACACATAAAAAAAATTATAGTACATGTAAGTCTAATTATCTATAATTATGTATTGTTATTGGTATCCCTGATGGATTGATCTTTTAAACTTACGGGCATCTGAAGCACTGACGCGTTGCTCTGACTGGCTAGCTTTCTTTGGTGATAATGTTGAGTTAACAGCTTGTTGTTTTTCTACTGGTTGTTCTATAGTTGACGTAGGGACCTGAGCCACTGTTGGTGGGCCTGTGTTAGTGAGAAAAGGGACCAATGCATGCCATGGAAACACAGGCACAGGCTTATTAGAATTAACTACAAAAAAAAGAAAAAACATCACTGATCACACATGAAACTATACCTTTTATCTATAATATAATTGTACTATAAAGAGCTCATGTGGGCACAAACAGCAACTTAACAAGTACACGTTATTGTTTACCATAAGTATGGCAAACTATGAATATCCATAAAGCTATGCTGGACCTTAGGTGATCATTCTTATCCTGACTAAATCTTGCAATACTGCAAGCAACCTCAAAATATCACCACTCACTATTCTTTAACAATCCTAATGAAAGAAAAAGTGAGCAAGCTCACATACCCCACGCTCCCCCAAAACTCAACAATGCAACACGTAATGAATTGCACAGTGCATTTTAAATACACAGTATAATTCAAAAAGGGGCATTACTTGCAAAAAATCATCACATCAAAACTTCTTGCATATAAGGACATTAAATCTTTGTATGTTACAAATTTAATTGGGCTAAAGTTTCTAGATAAATAATGGAATCAAAATTTCTTGGTAATATACAAATCTTTACATTATGTCTGAAAATACCTACAAAGTTTCAGGAAATTCAGTGCAGGAGTTATGCTGACAAACTGCTATTTAAATTCCTCAGTGATTTCGATTTGTTAATGAGTGTAAGTCCATGTCCAACACATGACAATTTACACATTTAAATAATTGATGGAAACAAAATTATGATGTAGTCATATGAATTTGTTTATATACTGTACTTATGAAATTATTTAAGGCAAAGCACCAATTTGGGGGGGGGGGGGGGGGGGGAAGGGGGGGAGAACTATCCAAGATTTGTGTGTGTGTGTGTTAAATCATTAATATTTTGATCTCAAAATCAATAGGGGTCTTTTAAGATTATAAAATATTTCACACAAAATTACACTACAAAAGCTGATTCCAGTGGATTTCCTTATTACCTAGCTGGAAAGTTTCTTCATTAATAGGCAAAACTCTAACAAAAATCTAAGTTGAAAAGTGCCGAAATTCCCAGAAAAATAACGGAATCGGAATTTCCTGGTAATATGCACATCTACACACTGTGTATTAAATATCTGCAACGTCTGACCAAATTCTGTGCAGCGGTTTAAGAGGAGTTGCACTGACAAACTGTTCATCTCTATATTCAAGATATGGCCAAAAATCTAAGTTGAAAAATGCCAAATTCCCAGAAAAATAAAGGAATCGGAATTTCCTGGTAATATGCACATCTACACATTGTGTCCTAAATATCTGCAAAGTTTGACCAAATTCTGTGCTGCGGTTTAAGAGGAGTTGCGCTGACAAACTGTTCATCTCTATATTCAAGATATAGCCAAAAATCTAAGTTGAAAAGTGCTGAAATTCCCAGAAAAAATAAAGGAATCGGAATTTCCTGGTAATATGCACATCTACACATTGTGTCCTAAATATCTGCAAAGTCTGACGAAATTCTGTGCAGCGGTTTTTGAGGAGTTGCGCTGACAAAAAAACAGGACTGACTGACTGACACAATGACTGACTGACGGACGGGTCAGAAACATTACACCTCACGCAACTTGTTGCGTGGGGTATAATTAGTAAATACAGGTTAAAAATGTCTAGTGATTAATGCACAGAAGCTTACACTATGGTACATTATGAAACAAAAATATTTTTTTCCTTTATAATGACACTAGATATTTTTCAGATCACTCTGTGGGTCATGGACTCCTTGGAACATACACATTATTGTATTAGATTTGAGCATCAGTTTATTTCTTTCATCCAAAGTAAGTTCGGGTGTAAACAAAGAACAGTTTATTTTTTCTATCTAGCACTGACCTTGACTGTGCCCGAAAGATCTTTTATAAATAACCAACATTACACAAACAAGAGGCCCATGGGCCATAGCACTAATCTGAGTCAATATGGCCCTGTTCTTCTTCATTAGCAGATTTTTTCCACAAATTTTCCTATTAAAACTTTGATCCCCACTGTACCCCTCTCCTATCCCTGAGGGTCATGATTTGAACAAACTTGAATCTACACTACCTGAGGATGCTTCCATATCAATATGACTAATCATGGCTTTGCTGCTCTTGAGAAGATTTTTACTATATATTTCTTTGTAAAACTTTGATCCCCCATAGTGGCCCCACCCTATCCCTGGGGTCATGATTTGAACAAATTTGAATTTACATTATGTAATGAAGAATTCATGTAAGTTTCAACTTTTTTGGCCCAATGGTTCTTGAGAAGAAAATTTTTAAAAGATACCACCAAATTTTCACTAATTCTTAATTATTTCCCCTTAAAAGAACAAACTTGAATCCCTTCACCCAAGGATCCTTTGTGGCAAGTTTGGTTGAAATTTGCCCTACGGTTCTGAAAAAGAAGGTGAAAATGTGAAAAGTTTACAGACAGATGGAAGACAAGACAAAATGCAATCAGAAAAGCTCACTTGAGCTTTCAGCTCAGATGAGCTAACAAAGGTGATAAATAGCTACTGTATCAAGTGTGTGTGTGTGTGTGTGGGGGGGGGGATCATATACATGCGAACATATCTTAACATCCTCGTCATTCTTTTATTTCCGTAAGACATTAAATTTGTCATGTTTCAATCAAACAAATATGCTTGAAACAGTGTATTATTTGAATTTGGAATTATTTTGATTATTGGAATTTGGGGTTTTCAAGAAAAAAGCCCTTAGTCAGACTAACTTAGACGACTAACAAGAATTTCCATTTCTTTTTGTGTTAGTCTTAACTAACTTAGTTAACTAACAATAATTTTTCTAATAAATGTTGGGTTAGTCTTAACTAACTTAGCCAACTAACAAGAAATATTCTAATAAATGTTGGGTTATTATATAGTAATACCACTAATAATATGTTTGAATTCATTCTTTCTCTTTAATTTATAATGATTTTGTGTTTATCAATTTTATTTTTCTTATATAATGTTGTTTGTGCTGGTGTTCTTTTTTATTTGGACTTTATTTTGTGGACTTGGCCTAAAACCAAGGCTTAGTCAGTGTTTGTTCAGTCTAAGCAGGGTTAGTTAGCGCACGCGCACCATAGGGGTTAGTTGTGCCAGGCATGACTAACCCCCTCGAGCCTTCAACACTACAACAATAAAAAACGTCCCAAAATCATTTCAACATCCGTGTTCTGAATATTATGCAGTTTTTGCACTCAAGATATTCAAGAATCCTCACCAACATGCGTAATTTTCGTAATTTCTATCGTAAGTCATTTCACTGGGCATGTCATTTCAACGTTCTCGAATTTTTCACTAACCTTGCAGTTTACATTCGAAAAATCCCACCTGTCGCGTCAAGGAAATGCTGTAGTAAATAAAAAAATGTTAACAATACGATTACATGCGTTGAAAATACGGCAAAATACGAAGTAATGTAGCTGCCTTCGTCCTAAACACAGCCACTGCAGACACAACTCGGCGTCACTTCCGCTGTGACGTCATATTCACTCCCTGCACTGAGTGAGAGTATGTAGGTGGATCCAAGCGTAACAGGAATTGCAATTTCATTCGTAACATACTTAAGACGGTGTTAGGCAATAATTTATCCAATGTTAATAAAGGCATACACATAGAGACTTGTAATGAAAAGTTCTCGAAACTCTATCACGCATAATTTAGTTTTAATGCACAATAAATTATCTTTCAGTGTTTCAGTTTTTATTGCAGCCAATATATATCACAGGTATTTCTGTCCTTCTAAGTGTTCACTTTCCATCTTTTGTTCACTCGTTTTCAATGTTGAGTTTTCCTTGGTGAAGGTTGTTTAAATTTAGGTAAAATAAGTCAGTTGAAAAATTTTAAAATATGCTAAATACGGGATTTATGAAGGGGTTAAACCCCTGTGGAAAATTATGTTTTATGTCAGAAATACAACCACCTACTTTCATGTTTCAAAAATAAATAAATAAATAAAAAATATTCATAAAGTTGATTTGACTTTTGTAGAAATATCACCAAGTACATGTGTAAGATGCAGTGATTGCAACTAAATCTGAAAAATATGGTATTACATCTATAACTACACGTACTTTGCCAATCTTTCGAAAATAATAGCAAATATCTTGTTTTAATAACCTTGCTCCAGAGATAAAATATTTCAATAAAAGAAAAAAGGTAGAGGAAATATATTAAAAGCATGTTTAATATTGTAGGTACATTGTATTACGGATTTTTTCCCCTTGCGATAGAATGTGACCGGTGCCATATGCGGAACCAGGAATTTTTGGAGGAAAGGGGTTGGGATGTGTCCATCCTTTAAAAAATCGACCCCCCAAAAAAGAATGGGGCATCTTTTTATTTACTGGGTACAGTAACTTTATCTGACAATTCGCATTATTTCATACAAGTGTACACAGTGTCTTGCAAGGGTATACGTATTTATATGCAGTTACAACTTAAAAGGAGGCTGAGTTTCCGGGGGGGGGGTAAGATCATCTTTGAGTTACTTTACTTCGTAAATTTAATAACCAAGCCCATAGCAACGGTTTCAAGGTGAAAGGGGGGTCAACTTCCAAAAAAAAAATCTGACAAGCAAAAAAAAAAAAAAAAAAAAAAAAAACCAAAAAAAAAAAAAAACAACAACAAACAAACAACAACAAAAACCCCTTAACTGACCAATAAATGTGTGTGGGGTGGGGGGCACCTTCCCAAAATAAACTGACAAAGCAAAAAAAATAAACAAAATATTAAAACAAAACAACCCCCCCCCCAATTTACTGCCCAAATCCTGGAATTTGCCGGTGCTCAACCTTACATGCAGCAACAAAAAGGGGGGGGGGGGCAAACAGCATCTAAAGGTAAACTTTCTATAGCTAAATACTATACTCAGAAAAAAAAAATGGGGAGGGGGGCGCCCCACCCCCGCGTTTTACGGGCCTGATAACTGAAAATTCAAAATGGGGTCCGGATCTACTACCCTCTTGATCCGCACATGGGTGCAATTGATCTACCATTTTGAATTCTTCACAAACCAATGTGACTAACAATGTTTATGTATGATTCTGACTATAAAAGAGAATATACTGAGTGAGGAAGTACACTTCCTCGTTGGTTATTACTAAAACGCGGAACGGAAAGTGGAACGGAACGGAAAACAGGATATATGATACCTTGATAATATATACAGTGATCCCTTGATAATATATAAAATATACTAAAACGATATACATTATATATGTTGTTAATATTTAACCTTGATTATCAAGAACGAGTTGATTTATTCATATCTATTCTCATATGAAGATTCCTGTACAAAAACGGAAAGCGGAACGGAACGGAAAACAGAAAATATAATACCAGTTTTAATCCCTTGAAAATATATACCAAACCGATATACATTACATACATGTATGTTGTTCATATTTAACCTTGATTATCAAGAACGAATTGATTTATTCATGTTTATTCTCATATGAAGATTCCTGTACAAAAAGCAAAGCATAGGGTATACTGAAAACACAAAATATAATGCGGTACACATGGTACATATACATGTATATCATAAATTATTATATGATTGAATAATTCTCATCTCTGATTGGCTGAGATCCAACAATGTTAGAAAAATACTACGTTAAATTGACATGCACGTGATCTTCCAGGTCAGTATAAAGAATTATTTATTCTACATTGGACCAGAAATAGATAGGGAAATTCCAAATCGATGAAAACAGTTTTGGAAAATTATTTCACTTGCACTTGACATCCACTCATATGACCATAACATTAAGGCACATAGATTCTTGGGTAAGAGGTCGGGGGTGGGAGGTTGCAGGAGGCCTGCCCCTCTCCCCACCTTTTCAGAATGTTAAGTTTTTATTTAAATTCTAAGGATAAAAAAATTCAATGAAAGCCCCCCCCCCCCATCCCCTCGAAAAAGTTTATGGACCTTTACATTCCACCAAACAAAATTTTGATTTGAGATAATTCTTTTCCTTTTTCCTTTTTTTAAGGGGGGGGGGGCTACTCAAAGATTTGTTTTCAGGTTAGTCGTCATTTTCCCCCCTTTAAATGCTCCCCTTTTCAAAATCAATCGTATATATGTGCCTGACATTTATTTTTTCTACATAGCACCTAAACTAGAACAAAAAATTCTTTTTAAGCCCGTTTCTTTCGTTATGTTCGGCTAGTACTTCAGTAGATGTGAACAAGTAAGATGGCACTGATTGCTTAATAGTGTGTGTCATTTAATCATTGAATCATATAATAAAACAATTATTGCTTTTTTTCGGTCAATACGATGATTTAGCCACCTTCGAAGTACAATACTCACCTCGCCCTTCGGACTCGGTGAATATTGTACTCCTCAGGTGTCTAAATCCTCGTATTGACCTCAAAGCAATAATTGTATAACATTGTGGTAAAATATGAGTGAAGTAACTTTTTAAAAGACCACTCTGATCAAAATGAATGGCCAGTATTCGATATTTATACGGGCGAACACAGCCTAATTTTCGATACACAGGCTCCAAAAGCGTGGATAACCATGATATCGTACAGCTCTGCATCCCCATCCCCCATATTTGGCCAAATTGTGAAACCAGAAAAACAACACAGTATAACATTGAAATTGTTATGATGGAGGAATCACACATTTTCCAGAAAATGCACTCTTGCATGAAGAAAGCATAGGCGTCGGAAGCAAATTGAAAGTGGGGGGCTAATTGAAAAAGAAAAACATTTCAAACCGGAAAAATAACTTGACAAGCAAAAAAAAGGGAAAATTAAAAATTGTCCAAACCCAAAAATCTTAGGGGGGGGGGGGGGAGGGTTAGGATTGAACTACTTTCAGTACCATTTTTTTTCAAACGCTACCACTTACCCTTCTTTGATTACACTCCAATGTGCCTGTTGAAAGTGGGGGGGGGTGCTAAACCTACGCCCGAATGTTCAATGCCTTTATTATGTCTATCTTTGCAAGAAAAGTGGGGGGGGGGGGCTAAGCCCCCATAGCCGCCCCCCCCCCCATCCATGGTTCGTTACGCCTCTGAAAAGGACGTTTGAATTCTACTCGTCAGGATGAAATATGAAGAATTATTCTGGCTCGGTGAATATTGTATTCCTCAGGTGGCTAAATCATCGTACTGACCGAGAAAACAGCAATAAAACAATATATAATGTACTTCTCATATTATATACAGTATATTCATCGTAATATGTAGTATTTCTTTTATGATTGTGATGATATTTAAATATTATGCCAAATCCTTTCAGCATTACGTCCGTACGGTATATTTTGCATTTTGTTATGATGTAGACACAGTATTATATACAGTGCTTTCTTTTCTATTTCTTTTTTCTATTTTCAGTGTCTATGATCATTCGGAACTCTCTGTTAATGTTCGGTTCCTCTTTTTATCGACCTCGAGAACTTTGGCCCTATTCCTGTTAAGTAAAATAAATTCACGCATATTTTCATCTGAAGTTTGACAAAAGAGCACCTAGATTCTTCAGTTTGCTCTACAATGTTGAGGAGGTCAAACGGTCCAAGATAAAGCTGCTTTTTAAGATAAATATCCAGCTAGGGTCACAATACTTGCAAATTTTGAGTTCGTAAGAAATACACATGTGAGCATCTTACAGAGGACAAATGTTGACATCATGACCCAAAGATCATACATTAAAATCTCACACAATCCTCACTGTGGTGATGACCTAGGATTCCGAAAAATATCTGTACGAGGAAATTTAAATATTACTGTTGATAATGTATTGTCATATTGATGTTTGGGAGCGGATCCAAAAAAGGTGTTACTGAAGCTCCATGCACGAGTCCTATGTGGATTTAAAGGTGCTTGGACACAGATTTGAAGTTAATATTTTCTCAAGTTTTTGGTATAATATCATGACTTATATGTTGCAATAGCATTTCAAACGGAAATAAAATAAAACTTATTTTATCTGGAAATTATTGAAACTACAAATTTCGGGACGCGTTTGATTGATACATCCTAGCACTTTCATAAAACAAACTTTATCCTTAATGCTTAAGAAAAGTAAAATTTTTGTTGTGTATTAATGAAATATATTCAAACTATAATCCAGAAAATTCAGAGTGGAAATGTAAGAAAGCAAAACCAATTCACCAGTACTGTCAGTCCGTTCTCAGTGATGTGTTCAGAGTTTAACAAATTGAACACACCCGGTGAAACGTTAAACATTAACAATAACAGAGCTCTTGCCCTGATTACAAAAACAGTTTACGTTTCACGGGTTTTGCTTTCTCACATTTCTACTCTTTATTTTCTGGATTATAGTTTAATATTTTTCATAAAATATATTTGTTATATAATACAGGATTTTTGCATCCCTAATATGAACACAGGCACGCTCCCTGTATTACACACCCTGTATCAGCACCCTATATTTCACCCTTTATCAGACCCTTTATTACACCTTTCCGGAACACCTCTGTATTTTTCATTCGGAGTACTTCGGATCTTTTCCTATTTCTTTCCAAAGTTTATTCAAATTGTAATTTTATTTCATCAGACATATTATGTTATTCAAAATAATCATTTGTTTGATTTATAATAATTTCATTTCGTATCGCTGAATGCATTTATATGCCTTTAAAAAAGATTGAGAAACGGAAATTCAACAAAAACACAACACATTCAATTATTAAAAATTCAGTAATTAATTTGCAAGTTTATATATGATTTTTAGGACACTATTTTCAAATATATAATAAAAACAACAATACAAGACAAAATCTGTATCACACCCCATATCAACCCTCGACCAATATCAGCCCTCTGGCCTTCGGCCCTCGGGCTGATATTGGAGTCTCGGGATGATATGGGGTGTGATACAGATTTTGCCATGTATTATTTAAGGAATCACTGTCTAGTTAGTAGAGTATGCCAGGGCATCAACGATAGTTGGAAACGTGGGATAATTTGCATAATGGGCCAAGCCCGTTATGCATAAATTATCCCACGTTTCCAACTATCGTTGATGTCCCTGGCATACTCTACTAACAAGACAGTGATTCCTTATATTTCCATTTCATTGTGAAATAAAATTGTAAATTTAGATTTTAAAAATGTAGATTAATAGATTTAAATTACGTGAGGCCTCACATGTCAATTTCAATAGTCCCCGCCCACTGACGTCAAACACAAAGACAGCCGCACGAGATTTACATGCATATTAGGCCTTCTTAGAGTCAGACACAAAGACAGCCGCACGAGAATTACATGCATATATTAGGCCTTCTTAGCTCCTGACATTTCGCTTGGCGAAATTTGCATTCGAGTGGAATGATCAAGAAATCAACTCTTCTAACTTTCAAAGGGTTATCACAGAGAAAACAAATCGAAATGGAAATATTCTCTATTTAATGCACAACAAAATTTCTACTTTTCTTAAGTATTGAGGATAAAGTTTACTTTGTGAAAGTGCATAGATGTGTCAATCAAACGCGTCCCGAAATTTGTAGTTTCAATAATTTCCAGACAAAATAAGTTTTTTTTAACTTTATTTCCATGTGAAATGCTATAAAACATATAAGTCATGATATTATACCGAAAATTTCAATCACCTTTAATAGCAACCAAAATTATAGGGTGCCCCCATATCGAGAATGAAGATCATGTGTTCAACAAAAGACCGGGAATTCTAGGGCTGAAAAAAGTTGTCTTAAGTTTGTGATGTAACTGATGTTATGTACTTTTTTAATTACTTAGTATCATCCCTAAATTTGTTATTACAGTATCCGCAAAATATATTCACATATAAATTGTTCTTGAAATCAAACAAAGGTATACGTACTATAATAATGTGTCATTCATGAACATTGACATTAGAAATACATACATTCAGTTGTTGCATTACCTTTTTATTGTCCTTTACATGTAGTTTTCATATTGTACAACGTGCGAAGGGGGGTGGGGGTGGGGGGTCCACATCCATACAGTGTCAATTCTCCGGGACTACTTTTCCCTTACGAATAATTATATGGAGTTGTAGCGTAACGTAATACTAAGCTGTCTGGAGCTTATACATGTGTTAAAAAATTGTTACGAATTTCCGGATAATAAATATTGAAATAAAAAATGTTGGAAGTAAATTTTGTTTGAGTATGCCTCAGCTGCAATTAACACATTTTTTTTTCAAAGCTTCTCACTTATTGTGGTGTCCATTATTTACCGCGCCAGTCCATGTGCTGATCCAGGAATCTTTTCAAGGGGTGAGATCCACAGCAACCAAAACAAATGCCGGACTAAGAAATTTGTTGACAAGCATAAAAGAGAGACAAGAAAAGACTTGTCAAAACATGAAAAACCTTTTTTCGTGAAAGAAAGGGGGGGGGGGGTTATTACCGTAACTAAGGATAAATTACTTTCATAATGTACATGTATGCATGGCTCTCCTTACTATATTACCAGGGGTCCGTGTTTCCTAGGGGTGTCGGGTGTCTCCAAGGTTTTCAATCTCTTTCGTTTTACAGAAATTTGAAAACTCTTCATATCCCGAGAATCTGCGGAATCATCACATGACATTATATCAAATAAATGTAAAAACAGACCATTGCAATTTTTGAGGTTCTTATTCATTGTTTAAAAAAAAAAAACAACTTTTGGACCTAAGGTATTTACTTGTAGGAAAGTTTTCTTTGGCCGAAGTATAGTACTACAGTATAGATATAGTATATAAATGTCTCCCTTTTCCTCGATACAGCTAATTCATCGGTATAATATGACATATCAAAACAAAATGAACACATATCGGCGTTTTTTCATTATTTATATTACTTACCACTGGCGGATTTAAGGGGGAGGGGGAGCGCGCACGCCCCCCTTCTAAAATTTTCAAAGTATGACATGACTAATATTAATAATGCCATACTTGGTTTTATAATTAATGGTCAATTTAAAAAATGGTAATTTTATTTAATGACCAAGTATCGGTTTTCTTAAAAATCAAGTCTGAAAACCTTGCATTCCCTAGGCTATAAATATTATCTCATAATTATTCAAACTGGAAAACGTCCCCCCCCCCAATCACAAATCCTGTATTCCCCCATGCTTATAATTATAAGATATATGAATTGTCCTAGACCTAGCTATAAGTCTGCGATTTCTTTAGCTACTTTATGACGTAACAATAAAGTAAACGTCACTTTTGATACCAAAGTTCAAGATTTGCACCCTAAATTGCGTCTCTTAACTGACAGTGAAATGAATAGGTGGATCACAGATCTTCAATTTTTTCGTTGCTTTTTTAGCACTAAAACATAATAGTATCATTTCCTCCTGTGATATGTTGCCACTATCTTTAAGGAGTATCTCTCTACACTATCAGATTTTATTCTTGCATCAAAATAAATATTCTTGAACTGACATATTTTTCATCTTTATGAAAACAACATTCACCAAGGAAAAAACAAACTCAACAATAAATACGAGTGAACAAAAGATGAAAAGTGAACGATTAGAAGAACAGAAATACCTGTAATATTAGCTGCAAAAGAAAGATAAATTTATTGTGCATTAAAACTAAATTATGCGTGATAGAGTTTCGAGAACTTTTCATTACAAGTCTCTATGTGTATGCCTTTATTAACATTGGATAAATTATTGCCTAACAGCGTCTTAAGTATGTTACGAATGAAATTGCAATTCCCTTTACGCTTGGATCCACCTACATACTCTCATTCAGTGCAGGGAGTGAATATGACGTCACAGCGGAAGTGACGCCGAGTTGTGTCTGCAGTGGCTGTGTTTAGGACGAAGGCAGCTACATTACTTCGTATTTTGCCGTATTTTCAACGCATGTAATCGTATTGTTAACATTTTTTATTTACTACAGCATTTCCTCGGCGATATTGACGCGACAGGTGGGATTTTTCGAATGTAAACTGCAAGGTTAGTGAAAAATTCGAGAACGTTGAAATGACACGCCCAGTGAAATGACTTACGATAGAAATTACGAAAATTACGCATGTTGGTGAGGATTCTTGAATATCTTGAGTGCAAAGACTGCATATTATTCAGAACACGGATGTTGAAATGATTTTGGGACGTTTTTTATTGTTGTAGTGTTGAAGGCTCGAGGGGGTTAGTCATGCCTGGCACAACTAACCCCTATGGTGCGCGTGCGCTAACTAACCCTGCTGAGACTGAACAAACACTGACTAAGCCTTGGTTTTAGGCCAAGTCCACAAAATAAAGTCCAAATAAAAAAGAACACCAGCACAAACAACATTATATAAGAAAAATAAAATTGATAAACACAAAATCATTATAAATTAAAGAGAAAGAATGAATTCAAACATATTATTAGTGGTATTACTATATAATAACCCAACATTTATTAGAATATTTCTTGTTAGTTGGCTAAGTTAGTTAAGACTAACCCAACATTTATTAGAAAAATTATTGTTAGTTAACTAAGTTAAGACTAACACAAAAAGAAATGGAAATTCTTGTTAGTCGTCTAAGTTAGTCTGACTAAGGGCTTTTTTCTTGAAAACCCCAAATTCCAATAATCAAAATAATTCCAAATTCAAATAATACACTGTTTTGACTATGTTTAACACAAGCCATCAAAGTGACAAGCTAGTGATTATTGACAATTTTTTTATCCCTTGATTCTTATCCAATTCAAGCTTCTGAATATTTTATACAAAAAAAATCCATAGCCATACCTGTCCTGCATTAATATTTAACTAAAATTTTACTGGTAGTAGTAATAGTACTTCTCATAAAAAAAAAATAAATAACCCCATCTAGATGAATAACATTTCAGTTACCTTAAGCTTTAAACCATGAACTCATAGTTCCCTCACTGTAAACTACACTACCATTTTGTCTTTTTGACTCTTAATTTACTTGAACATTAACTTACTGAAAGTTTATATAGTATTTATGATCTTGAAAGGAAAAAAAAACTATTATTGTAAAAAGAAAAAATACTAAAAAAGTAATATATTAGTATGACCTTTGCTACTTAATCACCTCTTTAATGTTAGTTGTAAAGCAACATATTTTCTGGATTTATATAAATGCTTGATTTTCCTGCTTTATTGAAACTTGAAATGTTACCTTGACATAAATGCCAGCAGAAAATACCTCATTTCTTGCAACAAAAATCAATATAAGCATTGTACATTCTCACTGTTTCAAGCCACCTTAGTAAGAACTTTATAGTCAATTTTTCATCACCTAGATATATTTTGCAACATTTACAAGTACATACATTGCATAACAAAGAGATTTGTTGTCCATCAATTGCAGTGTCTTTTAAAATCACCTTCCAAGCCTATAGGTGATTTAGCAAGGTTTATGGTACAGGAACTTAAATTTGTTTCTGAAAACTCATCTCAGCACAGGAGTTTAACACTGGCTTGGGTGTTAGTATGAAGAAATATAGCACAATGACCCATTTAAAGCTTTTTCTTTATTTATCACGAGTTTTTTCTTTACTATAAATTAAATTTATGGAACTAATGTCAATTCAAAATGAAAAAAAGTCCTCAAAAAAACCTGTTTATTTAAAAAATTTATGATGCTGTCTGTCCTCCTTGATATATTTCCTCCTGTTTTAATATTTTTTGTATTGTATGTTTGTACCCCTGACCAGTTTGTACAAAATGTATATATGTTAATGTACCCATGTACCAATATTTTGGCTTGGATGAATAAAATGAACTTGAATATTAGGACATGTATGCCCTAATATCTGCCTACACTCTCCGTCTTGAATGATGGCTATTAGAGAGAAACTTAAATTGATTTATTCTTCTTCAAACACTAATAATACCAATATAGTGTTAATTAGAAACATTTCTCGATAATTCTGATGAACCTTTTAAAAGTTGAAATTTTACATCAAGCTCTGGTGATAATTCCCGAGTTCTTATTTTCATTTTTATGTCTGTCTAGTGATAGCCAACCTAATTTTTTTCTTACAAGAACCATCAATTCTGTTTTCATATTGGACACTATATTAGGAAAAACTGATGACCTGATCATTTTCAATTTTCATTACTAAGTAATGCAAATCAAGATTTTTATTCTCAATCAGTATTAAAGTACATTTCTAGATTGCCTAATTTTTAGTGACATAATTTAGAATTATATACCAAATTAACCATGTGCTAATTTCTCATGTCATGTACAAACATATGCTTCAGTATAAATTTGTTACACAACCAGAAGACTATTCAGAATACAGCATGTCTAGATTGAATTTTTAATTATCTAAGAGAAAGGTTATATTTGGAATTGAAATATTTCTTTTTTGAATTTTATATGTTCCTCTAAAAAAGACATTTTCTGCTTTTAAATTATATAAAATCAAATAGAAAGGAGCAACATGTTAAAATTCTATTTTTAAGTAATTCAAATTGCGGAGTTTTTTTATGCTTACTGACTGTTAAAGAAGTTAATTGCAATAAATATAATTTATGATGAAATCAAGACTAAGTACCATATTTAACTCTAGCATTTCCATTGATAGTACAGTATATTTTCTTAATGTAAATATGACAGTTCTTCAACAGACCAACAAAAATGTGCGACTTCGGCATTCCTATGTCAGGCAGGGCCAATATGGAAAAAAAAAATCGCAGTTATTGTACGGTTGACCTCAGAGGAAAACATGCTAAGTCATGTCACAATAGTATTTAAAGTTTTGTTTGTGGTAACTGTATTTCATACATTTATATTTGCATACTCTCTGTTTACTCCCACTATGAACCTGCACTCACCAGTTGCGGTCATAGCACCATGAATGCAACTTCTTCTGCTATAAATGCAGTTTGTTTCTTACACTGGCACAGTACAAGCTTATGCACGCTAGGCTTTCTTTTAATATTCCCATCACAAAATGCAAAAATAAGTAATAAACAATGATTATTCAGTGAACATGGCGTTATGAATAGCAATAGCTCTGCTGGCATATTCCATGATGCATGCTAGCATGCATCATGGACAATATGCCAGCAGAGCTATTGCTATTCATAACACCATGTTCACTGAATAATGTTGTTTATTTCTGAATTAAAAGTACAGTGTCACTACTCATAAGCTCATAATGTCTTAAGACAAACAGTGCACATGCTAAAAAACACAAACTTACCTCTCAAATAACCAAAATATGCTGAATATTGGAATTATAAACATTTTGAAAAGTAGGTCAAAGGTCAAGATGAAAGGTCATAAGGTTGGTAACCATGGTATTTTACAAAAACCATAATACCAAGCAATACATGACCAAAATATCAAATCCAAGCCTCTTACGGTTCTCAAGATATAAGGTGTGACAAACAGACAGACAGACAGTGGGTAAAGTGATCCCTAAGTGTCACTCAGCTCTGCAGATGATTGACAACAAAATTAGGACAAAAGCACAGCATTTTAAAAGAATTTATCAGATACTATCCATGGCAAAATAAAAAACCAACATTAATAATTATGTACAGTCAAACCTCTTTATCTCGAACTCAATGGGGTCGAGAAAAACCTTTTAGATATCCGAGGATTCAAGATATCGAGGGTAAAATACTTAAAGAATAAGTAGTTGGGACTTTCAAATCACTTCTACATATCCATGGTATTCAAGATATCAGTGTTCGAGATTCCGAAGTTCAACTGTATCTTCTTGTTTATACTCGAGCCAAGTTTTATTGAAATCAGAACAAAACTGTAGGAGGAGGAGAATTTTTAAAGAGTTTAACAGATAGGAACTTTAACTTTATTTCCCACTGCTGTGTTTGTTTACTCAGCTTATTTCCAATAGATGTAGTTGTGATAAAGATTTCTTTAAAAATTTCATACATACCTGGTGCAGAGGTGACTGCTGTAGGTTGTTCATTCTTTCCTCCATTGGCTACAGGCATTATGGGTAATAAAGACTGAGCGGAAATTTGGTGTTGCAGCTGCTGTTGAATGACTGATGGTAAATGATCTGGACTGGACACTGGTGCCACCACTGCTGTCTGGGGTTTCATTGGTGCAGGGGCAGAATTTATAAGACTTTTCAAAGTGGACATTGATGTTTTTGAAATCCTTGAGGATGGTGTTGTGTTGCGATTATTGAGCTCCTTATGACGATCAGGATTCGGAGAGGGTAGAGCACTCATGGACAAACTGTGTGTCATTTTTCTAGCCTGCAAATCTGGGTTTAAAGGTAACACAGACACACTTCCTGTTGGAATCCTCTGCTGTGCATGCAAAATAGCAGAGTCATAAGTCACTTGGGCTTTGCCTGCTTCTTGGCCTGCTTTCACTGGATCTAGTTTAAAATTGCTCGCACTTGCAATTTTCTGATACAATTGTTCCATTTCAGGGGTATTGTACATATGTGCATGTGATGTTGGAGGGAATCTGGGTGTGATTGGGGACACATGTTCTGATGAGGAGCTCCCCGACTTTGATGTACCTGAACTCCAGCTACGAGTTGGTGAGGTCATGAAACCCTGTGTCTGGGGATGAGGAGAAATAGGTGCAAAGGATAGGGGATTACCCCTTGGCCCCATGGTACTTGGTGACTGGACAGGGTGTGGAGAAATAGGATGATTACTGGGAGTTGGTGAGAATGCTGGAGTTGTGGATCTTGAATTTCCTAAAGACACCAACATATTAGCTGCTTCTGTTTCATCAAATCTCTGAGGATGTTCTGGATCAAAGTCAGTCACACTACTCTCTCTGGTTGAACTTTCAGACCACTCCATATGACCATCTTTAAACTCGCCCTTCCTAAATTGCTGCATGTTTCCTCTCATGCTCTTTTGTCCCTTCATAGACAAATGTCTAGAACAATAACCACGTCGCTGAGATTCTTTCGTACAACCCTCTTTGGAACACAGTCTTCTCCATTGCTTCCCATTGAATTTTTTTCTAATCCCATTAGGAGTTGATACTACATCTCCCTTTTTGTATCTCTGCGTAGAACTTGGAGATCTAGGTGTACTGGATCTGCTGCTTTCACAAGACTGCACACTCCTACTTCTTGAAAATTCCCGCTTTTTTGGAGGAGGACGGTTTCCCCCACTTCCTCCTTGGGATCGACACCCAGACCCAGGAGTAGCACTGCCAGATCTAGGAGTGCTTAGCCCCGAGTCAAAATCAAATTCCTCACTCTTCATTTCATCTTCAGAGGAATCCCCTCTTTCTATACTGGTGCTTTGTGGCAATGATGGAGACCTTTCCAACCTGCCTTGCAATGGGGGACTTATCTCCATCTGTGGAGTATAATGATGATGAGCTATAGGATGATGTGGCATCTGTAATTGAAGGGGATATCCCATGGTTGGAACAGGAGCAACTGGTTCTTGCTGTTCTGGTAGATTCTCAAGGTCTTCATACCATGGAGGCTGAATTAGTCGAAGCACTGCACGAGACACCCACTGAGGTTCCCTAAATTTATCCTCATGATGACCTTGTATCTTGACATAGTATGAAACAGGTTGTGACTTTTTGTCTATTATCACCCCTTCATAGTAGAAATTTTCTTCAGGAATGATCCTCACACACACTCTGCTACCAACATTTGTCATCATAGCCATGGGACTATGGTCACTGATAATGTCAAACTGGGTGCGCTGATCAAGAACATCATTAAAATAAACAGTATTTTTGTCACTATCAAAGAGTACTCCTATGTGTCTGTTTTGTTTGATGTCACTGATCTGTCCAGGCTGGTAGAGCCCATCACGTTTGGCTAGAACTCTCTGGTTTATCCATTCACTCAAATCAATGGAATGTCTCTTGGATGGGGGTGAAGGCTCTCTCTCTATTTCATTCCCTTTTCGTTTCTTTGGAGGAATAGCAATCAACTTTTCATGAGTCTCCATCTCCTGTAAATCTGTTGATTTCTTCGAAGAGGAGCGGGACTCTGGTCTGGATCCACCACCTGATTGAGCGTCACAGCTTTGAAGGGTAGTTGGTGGTGGAGGAGGCAGGCCTTGAGTTTCTACTTTGTGTACCTCACTGGAGGAAGAGTTTACCTCTGGATTGCTGGGTTCTTCTTTAGAAGGCTGTTCTTCTTCTGGTTTGGAGGACTCTGGTGGAAATTTCTTCCCTCTACCTGTTCGCCCTGTATAATAATTGTATAAAAAAATTAACACACAAGTTATTAGTCCTTCCACAGTTATGCCAGACAGATTCTTGAAAATAAAACTTGCTTCAGATCTACATAAATCTACTTTTAAATACCTATGTCAGTAACAATTATTAATATGTAGTATCTACAAAACTTGGGCTTAACCTTTAGCATCTATTACAATGTCACTGACTGTTGAAAAATTTCTTATCTTCTTTTTTTGGGGTAAGTAAACTTAAAAAATGTACAATGTAGTTCTAATTACCCCCCTCTCCAAAGTTTTTAAATATACTGGTATATAGAACATGAAGTCATGAACTGAAGTATATAAATTAATAAGACTTCCCAAGATGCTTAGAAAAATAAAATTACCTTTGAAGATTTGTTTTTTTTTGTCTTATATTCTTTGCTGGATTTCATCATTTATACAAGCCTAACATTTTTTAAATGCCAAATGCCAGAAATAGCTTTTGTCCCCTCAGAGTCTCGTGAGCATACCTCTGCCTGCTTTCTGTTTCTTTAAAGTCTCCGATGGCTGTTTGCCCTCACTGTCTTCTTGTGTGTCTGTCTGTGGATTCGGAATATTTTCACTTGTATCAGATTTGGGGGAGGCATTTGACTCTATTAGGCCTCCCTTTCTTTTTGTCTGCCTGGTACCTATATGTACACAATGATTTTTTTTAAATAGAAATTTGGAAATACAATAAACCAACAGCAAATTTACACATCATTTCTTATCATATTCTTCATTTCAAATTGCAAGAGTTACAAGAAGTAAATCCCTTCTCCAAAGACACATTATGTCATAGAAACTTGAAATCATTCCAATCTAAGTCATAAAAACTTGAAATATTCCCACATATTTTATAAATCTACAAGAACATATTCATAATAAAATACATATATAAAATACAGTCTACTAGTTCTCCATATTTCCCTGAGTTAAAACATACCAATTCTAAACTCCAGTTTCCTGAGTTTGGTACACTTTTCAGGAGTTCTATTAGAGGTATAGTTCTATTTTAGAAATATATAGAGGATATTCAATGTTTTGTAGATGAATATGGAATTTATTTCATGAGTGGGACAGGATTTTTTGATATTTTCACGAGTGCGAAGCACGAGTGAAAATATCAAAAAATCCTGTCCCACTCATGAAATAAATTCCATATTCATCTACAAAACATTGAATTTTCTGTTTATTACATTTTCTTTGATTTTCCCTTTGCCTCTGTTATTTCTTAACACAATGTCTTAGGCCTGACGTCATAGTTGAGCGGTTGAGACGTCATAGCTTAGAAGTTGTGTGTCAGATTGAAAACATTACATAGCATGGATTTTAGCAACATATTTAGGAAGAAATTTGCAGTTTTAGCTCTATCAAGATGCTTAGTTACTATCTCTATCTTATGACAGGCCAGAAATTATTTTTTTTACTTACTTTGATATCCTTTCACACTGTGAGAGAATAGCATTTTTGGTATCCTTTCACACTGTGAGAGAATATAACTTTTATTCAATGAATAAATCACAGTATTTCACTGTTGAAAATGTAATAAATTTCATGATTAAATCATTATCATTTATAACTGTTCCTGCCACAAGACTTGTCTCAAAATACTTCCTCTTTTGGCACACAGTATTGATATCAGTCCCAAGTGGTAAAAAGTCTGTGGCTGTATATACAACTCCCATTTTTTTATCCCCTTGCAACAGAGTTGGAGGGGATATATAGTAACATGCTTGTGTGTGTGTGTGTTTGTGTGTGGGTGTGTTAGTATGTCTTTGTGTGAAATGGAAGTGATGTAATTTGCATCGGGATCGATGTTGAATACTGCCTTGATTTATAGATATGCTCTTTGTGATGGGATGCTCTGCTTTGCGGTGCCCTTCTCTCTTTATGTGATGCTCTCTGTTCTTTCTTTATAAGGCCATAATTGAACATCCCCTCCCCTTCTACTTGGAGATAGGTATTTTTTGTGAGACACTTTGCCTACTTGCTTTAGGCTTATTCATCTTCCTACACATGGGTACTGACTGCCCCTTCTCCAGAGTTCTGTAGCCACCTGTGGAACCTGGATCTCTCTCACTACTTTGACAAATATCTCCTCCTCCTCTCCCTTTAGACTGCTATAAGATTTTACCTGGAGCTTTCTGTTCTTTCTGTGACACCGGGCTGTTTGATTGTCCTCTTTTCTGTCTTGTATCCCCACGCCTACTCATGTTTTCTCACATCAATCTGACAACATTTAAAGAAATATGCTTATGAAATAAGAAATAGCTTTGGGCTGATTTGTGGTGATGACAGTTTCACCTGGAAAGCAAACTTAGAAAATGTTCATTTGCAACCACCATTCTTACTACAACTCTGATCTTGATGTACATGTATGAAATTTCAGATCTGATGGAACACTTTTTATTGGAGCATACATACCAGCATTTTAATTTATAGTCTTTTACTTTGAAGTTGTATTATTTATCACCCACTGCAACTTACTTAAAGTGTGTTCAATGAAAACCTAGCCATATAAAAAAAAAAAAAAAAATGTTTAATCCAAATTTATTCCTACGTTAGATATTTCATTGCAGTTCAACTGAAACCAATTTGTGTAAATTATATAAATTATTGTCCTATCCTTTGTTTTAACCCTTGATAACGACTGATTAGAGATACGATTTAGGATCAGAATACACATGTACTGTAAACTAGTGTTGCAAAATCGGACCAAATTTACTATCGATTATCAAATTGATCAGTAGCATACAATCAATTATATGATCGATAATCTGAACTTTAATTTAAAGGCAAAAACAAAGAAAGTTTACGATAAAACATTCAGATATCCTCGGAAATGAAAACAATATTTTAATACAAATCTGTGAGACCAACTTTAATTAATGCTTAGTGGGAATATTTGTCCGCCAATTGCAAGAAAAATGGAGGAACATGCTTTGATAATGATCAAAGATAAAACATTTTGTTTTAAAGAATATATTTTGAAAAAAAATTAGCAACAATCGATTTTAAAATTTTCTACTGATTGTCACTTTCAGCGACGATTTTTTGATAGTCAGTGACTATTGTAACAACACTACTGTAAACATACCTTTTTCTGTGTGGGATTAATTCATGCTATGTACACGGTCACAAATTTTCTGCAGAAATTTGTCACAGTATACTTGAAGTGCATTTAGAACGTACACTGGAGATACTACTAAGAAATTCAAGTAATTTTCTACCTGTGGAATGAACAGAAATTGTGATTCTGCAGAACATGACCCTGTAGAAAAAAGTATGTTTACAGTATGCCTCCAGATTCTCTTTAAGTTGTGAAATTGTAACCACTGAAAGGTTGGCAGAAACATAAAATTAGATATCATCGAGATGATGACTACAGTCAAACCTCGTTATCTCGAACTCGATGGGACCAAGAAAGAACTTCGAGATATCAGAGGGTTCAAGATTGAGGGTAAAATACTTAAGAAATATTTAGTCAGGACTTCCCAATCACTTTGACATATCTTTGGTATTCGAGATATCCATGTTCAAGATACCAAAGTTCAACTGTATCTCAAATGGCCCCCTTTTATTAAGGGTTCTTGGGATGAAATGGACTAGTCTTGTTAAAGAATATATCTGGAGCTTGACCTTGACTTTTGATATACATCTTTACCCTTGAGCATTCTAGGGTGAGGTATGAGCCAGATGGGGGCACAGAGAGAAAAATATATACTTATGGCAAAGATTTTAAACAGAGATCTGTTATAACCTTGACCTTGATTCTATAAAATTTGTTCAAGGTCACTGCATACCCATAAACAATAAGCACTCTATGGCTAAAATACAAGTCAGACTGGGTCAAGGGGAGAGAAAAATAACCTCAGAATTGGTTAAAGGTCACTACACATCCTCTTTCCGATGCACTCCATGTATCAAGGATAAACAAGATTAGACCAAGGGAAGAAAAATATACTCTCGACAAGAATTTCAAAAAAAAAAGATGGGTTTTTTTAATATTGACCTACAATACAGAAAATTGGGTCATGACTACCCACAGTCAGGGTGTTGGGGTAAAAATGTAAATATGACTTCAGACATTTTTAGTGAGACATCTGCAAAAAGGTGTTTGAAGAGTTGAGAAGCATGATGAATTAATGCACTATTTCATTATGAGACACCTGCTCTGGCTGCTACAGTAATAGTTTCAACCTTTCATTGAGAAGTTTTATGAACTTATTATTAGTTCCTGGTGCCCTTTAGTGAGTTGTCTGTCCCTCCATCTGTCTCACTCTATTTATACAATTTCATTTGTCTGGAGCAGATTTTCTCTCCCCATGGTCCAGTGTGGCTCAAACTTTTCCCATGGGTAGAATGTGTGCAGTGATCTTGAATCATTTTTTTTAGATCAAAGGTCAAGGTGGAAAAACCTCTCTGTGTAAAATCCTTGCCTAGAGCACATTTTCTTTCCTCTTGGCCCACTTGGGCTCAAACTTTGCATATAGAGTGCCCATGGGTAGAGGGTGTGCAATAACTTTAAAGCAATTTTGTAGATCAAAGGTCAAGGTCAGAAGACCTCTTTGTATAAAATCTCTCTCTTCAGCATATTTTCATCCTCCTCAACCCTACTTGACTCAAACTTCAACAACACAGTGCCTGTGGGTAGATTTATTTTTATACACACTTTTAATAAAAGCTTGATAGGATTGCCCTAGTTGTTATATTGTTTTGGAATGGCGGGATTACCTCTTTTACATAAATCTTTATTAAACCCCAGACACTGTTATTTAGATTATTCTTCCTAGCTTAAAAACAGTTCTTAAATTTACATAGCCCTCAGTAGAGGCTATGCCAGACTAGACTTCTGGAAAGAGAACATAGAACTGACTCAAAAACTTTATGTATTAATACTGATGAGAATGACTGTCAAATCGAGAGAATGACTAGGGTATAAGGCAGATAGATACATATTATTACATCATGGATATATCCTGTTTCTTATCTAGTTGTCCACAAATACTTTTGTAAAATTAAATATACCCTACTAATTCAATCAACCATGATTTAAATACCTCGATCCGCCTACGTGAAAGGGGTTACCTGGTTCTGTCGGGAATTTTTATTCAATCGATCATAAAACCAACATAGGTCTATATATTTAGATTCAAATTATATGTAGCTGAAGACGATGGCTATTGTTTCATCCGTAGAAATTGATAAAATACATTTACCTTCTAAAATCAATGAAACTTCCTTTACAAAAATATGTCATTCTTTCCCATTCTGACCTCCATTGCGCACTTCGTTTTACCTCCACCTCAAAGAATATTTACATCCATTTACGATACACTGAGTGAGGGGAAAATATTTTCACCTTAGTATCTCTTCAATAGTCAATATTCATAAAGCACCCAGTGACAATGGCGGAATATAGGCCGCATACCAAGGTTTATGTCGGCGTAGAGCGGCGTAGTAGTAAACTGGCAGGGGCGATTTGTACGCTAAGCTTACAACGGCCAGCTGATGCAGGGCCGCGATTTACAACAATGGCTCATAAAAACCAACAAATGGCAGTAAAAATACCCAGTAAATTAGTTTTATTTGGATTAACAATGAATCTATATAGCATGAAAAGACAATAAAATATCTAAAACAAAAAATCACTTCAATGCATCTTACCTTAAACCTGAATTTTATCATTTTATGGTTCACCATTCGTCGCCCATCTTGCAACTAAAAAAGGTGAATGAGCAAATACCTTTTCATAAAACAAATTTTCATTGGTGAATTTATTGTCACGTGCTCGGATTTCACAGTTATGTCTAACGGGATTGGTTGATCTTGGCTTACTACAAAGATTCCTCTAATATTCAATCGCCAGAAAATCTCCCAACCCTCAATGAAGCATTATCGTCAGTATGCTTGTCAGATCTTTTAAAAGCAACTTTTGCATATTACAGTGAATAAAAAGAATCAATGTTCTTTGACAAATGTCATTGTTGCATGCAGGGACACTTCATGCTGCTGTAAATTATATGGAAGCACATTGTAGGGCTCTGTCGGAATATATAGCCACGCCCTTTTCTCTTAGACAAGGTATTCAGCCAATGAAATGCAGGCTGAGGTGTTCCAACGTAAACGTTACTACTATTTGTATGCAGTTACTATGTGACCTATTTTTTAATATGCCAGATCGGGGCCTGTATTAATTTTCTTGCAGCCGCAAGCACCCATCGTATTGCGTCGGTTACTTATTTTAGACTCAATTCAGGCAAATATATCTTAACATTTGATTTTATTTTAAAAAATGGGGTGTCTATGTTATATAGTTTTTAACAGTGGCGGATCCAGAAGATCGGGGGGGGGGGGGTGGTCGAGGCCCGAAGGAGGGTATGGGAAGGGGTGTTCCACCCATTGGGGGGTTCATCACATTTTTGTAAAAATAAAGCTTCAAATGGTGCATTTTCTAGCATGTTAGATAGGACTTCCTAGTTTTTTCCCCTTGCTTTTACATCTAGAACTTCTACTATGTCTCCTGAACATACATAAAAGTTTTTTTAAAAAATCATGAGAAAACAACAAACATGTACAATATAGACATATTACAGTCATTATACGCATACTATTTTTATACATTTTTAAAATTGACAGCTGGCCATCTTTTCATTACACAATGCAATTATTTTGTTCTGTTTATTATTATTAATTATTGGTTGAATAAATATTCTAAAAATATTACTCAAAGTTATAATCGTCCACTAGGTTTAATAGTAATTCTTTTATCTAGAATTTATAGATTTTTTTTTTTATTTTCTATTTCTTTTTTTTTTTCTTTTTTTTTTCTTAACACTATAACTTCTATCTACACAAGTTACAAGTACTTTAGGGGGAAAACGTTTGATTCTAAGGTGAGAGGGGTGATGGGTGACGGATTTTGAAAATAAATAATCTCTTCTCAACTAGCAAGGAAATGAATAATATTTTTAAAATTTCCCATAAGGATTTGAGGTTTCAGTTAAATAAAACTTTTGTTGATATGACCTTTGAACAATTGAGCAAAATCTCATCTTCTAACTCAGGAATAGAGCCTTATAACGCCTGTTCACTTCGCATTACTCTTTTTCATTTTGCGTTATAACGTTTTTTTTTTTTTTTTTTTAAAATCTCCATAGATTTAACAGGCTTTAGTTATCACTCCTAATATTTTTAACTTGCTTTTTGTACATTTATCAGCTTATATTCAAATGTTAGTTTGTTTGTTTTTTCAATACTTGGGTGCCAGAAAAACCGCCTATATCATTGTTTACTTTGTTTGAAAAAAAATACATGTATATAAACTATTTACCCTTTTTGTTATCTTCAAATTGTCATTTGTCCTTACTAGCCGTTGAAACCGAGGGTGGGTAGGGGTGGGGGGGAGCACACGGGGGACTATACTTTCCCATATAATTTTGCATATATATCGTGTACAGGCACTGAAGGAAACAAAGCTACTTAACGCTTGTGCCATCTCAATAATAATGTCTGATGACCTTTTTTTTTTTAACTTGTCAAGGTTTTTTTTTATAGTGCCCCAGCTAAAAATAAAATATTTGATTGCTCCCCTCCCCCAGTCTCCAACTAAAAATGCTTCCTACGGCCTGCTTAGTAACGATACTAGCTACAAGTAATGGTTTAATTGGTCAGGAAGAGTTAATTTTGAATTTGATTAATATTAAGTTACACTAGGCCTATAACAGAAATGCAAACATTTAATTTCTTTTCCTTTGTTTTGCACATTCTTTCATATGGTAGATTCAGACGCAGATCCAGGAAGTTTTTCCGGGGGGGGGGGGGGGGCACCCCAGTCAAAAAATTTCCAACCCAGAAATTTCTTGACAAGCAAATAAAAAAAATTATTTTACTTCACTATGTACTTTTAATAACTCTGCAAATCCCGGGGGGGGGGGGGGGGGGTCTGACCCCTCTAGATCCGCGCCCGTAAAAAGCAAACTGTCGCAAATTTATTTTAGAGTTATCTTTCTTTCTACTGTAGATGTCACATGGTTTAAGGTCATGACCTCGTTATAGCAACGAAAGACGCTACGTCAGAGTATTGTTTACATTTTGCAAAGATGTCGGTGACGGAGACGGATCCCCCTTTTCGTGCTATGGTAAGGGCTAGCGGTCTAGGCGAAGTCTGGACCCACAGCACAGAAGCCAGTAAATTCAACCAATTTGGCTGGAGATGTACAAATAAAGAAAACTCGTACTCTAACGACACATTAATTGGTAATTGGAATGAGCAAAGATTCGATATCGATATAGAAAAACAGGCTAAACGGAACCCAGGCCAGGTATGCATAATTGAATTTAGCCATATCTCTCTTCAAATAATATGTCTAGAATTCCTAAAATAATCATTCCCTATGGGACCCCCACCCACCCCAATCTCATTTGCATTGCTGCACCATATTGGTCATGACACAGTATAGGCCTGATTAAAATAATTGATTTAGAATAGCCTAAAGAAACTATTGTGGGGGTGCTCATCTCATAAAATTTAGGTCTAATTTACTACAAGAAAAGAAAGAAGAGTTTATTATAAGTCAAAAATCATATTTCGTTAAGAGAGAGAGAGAACCTTAATTGAACCCCAATTCCATCCCCTTTGTGGAATAGAGACAGAAAGTCGGGGGGGGGGGGGGTATAGTGACAAGCAAACTTAAAGGAGAAATATATTTGACATTGAAGTTGTACAATACATGCTAATTAATTTTGTGAGTATTATAAAGTATATGTACATGTATACATGAAATATATATGATGGTTTCATAAGTTTGATTCATTTCTATTTCAGAATGAACATTACTTCGAGTCAAGTTACGGAGTCAGTTATAATAAATCACCACCGTATGAAGTTCCTAAGGAGTTAATTCATTTGAAAGGTATCAACTACATAGAACCTAGATTTGAGAATATGTATTTTTTTTTATATTTGCTCTGATGGTAAAAAATTGACGACATACATGACGTAAAATGGTTATCTTCGGACGCTGTTGTCAAAGAGAAAAAAAATGTCAGCGATTATTTGAAGGGATATGAGGTGTATTTTGAGAATTTTGTTTTGCTGCAAGAAAGTGCTTCGTAATGAACAATAGTGAATGCATGTGTCTTAGCCATCTGTGATCGATAAGACAAAAACAAAGCATTAAATTTGGGTCATCAGTATGAAATGTGTACATGTTTATTATGATTTAATTTGTGGTACAGGACGACAATGCTGCAATAGAATATTACCTCTCCATAACCAAAAGTTTCGACATGCGGACAGAATGATTTAATTTATAGATTATGCTATGTTTCAGATAATGAAATGTTTTAAGCCCATGCAATCTGAATCTGAGATTGTTTGCTTTTCTTCACAGAGAGACACTCTCATGCATTTCCGGGACACCAACCTGAAATTGACCACCCTAAGCTGAAATCCGTTTATAATAGTTGGGAAACTACCACCCGCGCCGCCTATGTAGATCCTAAGATCCGCCGACAGCCCCTGAAAGATCCAATCAGCTAGTCAAAGGATAGCCATTAGAATAGTATTGACATTTCATTATTGAATATTGATTTAAATAGGTACATGTAACACAACGTACACCTTACGAAAGATATAGATATAATATATTGAGACAGTGATGTGAACAAGATTCTTTTCTCTTTACTTATCTGTAAGAGTATATATTATATTTTTATGAGATTTTTTTTTCATTACAGTATTACTCCAGTATTATATAACTGTAACCAGAGCCTGTATATGCTTCAGTATTATATTTGTCATATAAGAACTGCATAATTTCTTGGTGGTTGATTTGCTCTGTTTACTGCTCAATTTCGTATTTTACTATTTGCTAACTTGCTGGGTTTCCTTTTCACATGGAATGCATTTTTATGTAGTCTATTACTTAGACTTTGATTTTATAAATACTTTTTTAAAAATACATTTTTATGTATTTGTTATCAGACTGAATAAAACTTTTACAAAGATTTTTTTTTTGTGGAAAAACCAACTTACTTGAAAAAGACATCGAGAACTACCTTCTTTTGGTATGCAATAGATACAATTTCTGAATGATCTATATTGGGAACGAGCCAGCCATTACATTGAAATATAATTCAAATTGTTTGAAACACGAAATCACCAATCAGTTTACTATTTTTAGGATAGCAACATAGAAACGACATCCATTCTAATAGCGGAGAATTCCGGGGGGGGGGGGGGGGGCTTCTAGTTCCAGGAGGACTACTAGTATAAATATTTTTTTCTGTGTGCAGTTATGTTTTCGGAAGGCTTCAAGGTTAAACTATAAAATATTTAATAAGTATGATGCATACATGAGTTAAAATCGGCTTTGTTTAGAAAGACTAAACACCTTTGGACAGAATTATAGCCATTCATTGCCTTCAACTCAATGAAAATGATGTTAAACATTTTTTTGAAAATGGAATTATTTGAAGACAATCAGCTTATTTTTTTTTTTAAATACTTTGCCCCATACATATAGATGACCTTTGCATCTAGCGTTCTCCGTCTGTCCGTCCTCATTTGCGTTTCATCGAATTTCAAAACTTAAAATCTAAGATATACCAACATACCGAAACAGTTACATGATGAAAGCAATTCAACTGATTTCATAACCTTGGTCTTTCTTGTGACCTTCTGAAATGTCTTTCTTCGATCATCGATTTTGTATTATTTAGCTCGATCATGTTTTTGAAGACATGTATACTCCTTTCTACAATGTCATTTAGGGATTTATCTTGATGTGTGCATTCCAACATAACAAGGAATATCGCGATTGTCAAAATGGTGTTTCAAATCTACCCTCGGATAGAGTTCCTATATCTTATGTTATTACTTTGTCATGATTGTCATTTGACCTGTCTTTTCCATGTAAACACTGAGACTAGCAGATTGTCTTACATCTGTTGTGATGTAAATATACACTGGTGTAATGTAGCTTAGACTCTATCCTCACAACGTTAGCACAGGTGCTTGAGGACAGGAACCCCCCCCCCCCCCGATATAGACCCCCGGGCCTTTTCGACTTTTTTCTCTTAAATTATCTTTCAATGATATATTTGTGATATAATCTATACCAACAATTGGAAAAATTACCTAAAACAAACATTTTACAAAATCTACCCACTCTCTTTATATAAATCAACCCTTGTTAATTTATATATATGTATAGAGTAGGGTAATAATTTTTATAAAATGTTTGTTTAAGCCAATTTTCCGAATTAATGATATAGATTATATCACAGATGTGTTATACATATATAATTTAAGGGGAAAAAAGTAGAACAGGCCCGGGGTGTATATCGGGGGGGGGGGGGGGTCCTGTCCTCAAGCACCTGTGAACGTTAGGGGTCTTTAGTCCACTCGTGGCCGTGGGACCTCTTTTTGCGGAGTGACTGCAGCGACATTTTTCGGGAAAATTACAATCCTGATTGTTTTTTTTTTCTTATCTGTCGACTAATCACATCAAGGCTTTCGATGATAAACAACAGTGGAACCCTGGTTCAATCTAATTGATTGCGCATACGTTTGCACGCAGCGTTGTTTCATATGCGTCACAGTACCCTTTATCATCAGTACAAACCAGTAGAGCTACAGTCTCGTCAGAGATTCTGGTTGTTGAGGTGGAAGGATAATAGGGAGATGGGCTTTTCTCTCTATATTTGTAGACAAAATTCACGCGAAAGAACGGCTGGTGAACTTTTTATTTGGGTTATGTAACTAGATGTTTGAGATTCTTTGGTAATAAAATGAGGATAAAATATCTAATTTCTTTTTTCCTTCATGGAATCCTGGAATGGGCGTCTGAATTCGTGTTTGTAGGCGTGTTTGATAGTAAAAACTAAAAATTATTAAATGTTTATCAAACTTTTGTCGAAAATACTATTCAACTAATTTTCGATCTAAATTCTTAATATAGATGATGAAACATTTCAAAAAACTGGAAAGTATCCGACATGCACACCCTACTAAAAATGTACAATGTTCAAAGTAGATTATCATTATTAAGGTACCACAAAAGCACATAAAGATAGTTGTATTCAATTGATCCCAAGATACTTTACTACAAATGTATAATAAAAATCAAGAGCTGTACTTAAAAAATGTAAGCTGTGTTCAATTGATCATAAGTTATTTTATCAAAAATGAATAGGAAAATAACATTTAAAAAGAAAAGAGCTGTACACAAGAAATTGCAAGGAAAGCATGCATTTCTGCATTGTAGATCACATGCAATATATCTACAGTGATCTATAGAAAAAAAAAACGTCGTCAAAGTGTTTCTGGTAAATATGGGAGATTACATAGTTATAGCTGGGTAAACATGGCCAATCACACTCAAGTATATTCTTTTGATATAGATAATAAATATGAGTGTGTGTGTATGTATGTGCTCCGCCTGATCACCGTCTTACAGGCATCGATTCTATGTATTCATTGACTTTGTTTTTTTTTTAATTAATTGGTAGTGAGTATTTTAAAACAATATATTCTCATTTCACAAAAATAACGTTTGTTTTTGCACAAGACAGCAGATCACGGCTACAAAACCTTAACTGTAATGAGTATTGATCAATGACAACTTGAAATTTATTTCGGGGGAATCAGAACTCCTCTTCTGAGTCATGTTCATACAAGTCTTGTTGTAAAGAGTCATATACAGCATCCTTCTGTCTCACAATAGGCGGCGTGTCAACAGTAGTGTCCACATATACCCCAGCATTTCTCTTCGACTTCAAGAACACCTCCATATCTCTCCGATATTCTTCGTTTCTTGCTCTTCAAATAATAATCTATATCTATGGAATTAAGGGTATAGGAAAAAAAGGGATATCATTGTTTTTCAAATACATATGTATAATGCTCTTGCAGATTTTAGTCTAATGATATCATATGCATTCTTTCGAAATACATTTGTGTACATTTTACGTAAGAAATGAAATATTGTACTTTAACTTTTGTGGGAATTACGATGAACAAAGGACATTCATTTTCTTGATATTTATCATAACGCAGTGATTGACTTGCCGACTTGCTTGCTACCTATATCTATCAAATAACATACCTGTGTCGTCGGTAAGTTATCCATGCAGCTAGAATCAGAGCAGCTGAAAACAACAGTCCGAACACCAAACCAACAATGCCACCTTATAAAAGTCAAAAATTCGTTATTAAAAATAATTTATGTAACTAATTTTGTTGAAATGTCTACTACGGGGGGGGGGGGGGGTTCCATGAGACAAGTCGAGTTTTTGGAAAAGCGTTTTTCTTTCTTTCTTTCTTTTTATGCCCCCGTAATCGAAGATTCAGGGGCATATAATTTTTGCCCTGTCCATCCGTCTTTCTGTTTGTCCGAAAAACTTTAACATTGCCCATAACTTTTGATTGGTTGGAGCTATGGCTTTCATATTTCACATGTGTTTTCCTTATGACAAGACCTATCTTTGGCTACCATCATATTTGACCTCGGAGTTTGATCCACTTTTGCAAAATTTTATGAGACTTTGACCTTGACCTTGGAGTTTGACTTGTTTTAATTTTGAAAAACTTTAACTTTGGCCATAACTTTTAAACAGTTAGTGGTAGGGTTTTCATACTTCACATGTGTATTCCCTGTGACAAGACCTTCCTGGGATACCAACATCTTTGACCCTTTGACCTTGAAGTTTGACCTACTTTTGAAAAACTTAACCTTGGTCATAACTTAAACAGTTGGTGCTAGGGCTTTCATACTCCACATGTACATTTTTTGTGACAAGACCTTCCTTGAGATACCAACAATTTTGGCATTGACCTAGACTTTGGAGTTTGACCTGCTTTTTTTTAAAAAAAAAAAAAAAAGCAAACTTTTACTTTGGCCATTATATTTGAACGTTTGATTCTAGGGCTTTCACATTTCACGAACATGTGTATCACTTGTGACAAGACTTTCCCTTGGGCACCATTTGACCTTGACCTTGACGTTTTACTTACTTAAAACCTTACTTTACCGTAACTTTCAATGGTTGGTGATAGGGTTTTCAAATTTCACAGAAATTCATCGTGACAAGACCTTTCTTTGGGTCACAGGTGTTTGGGTCGCTTAAATCCGACTTACGAAAAACTTGGGGTGTAAAAAAAAAAAAAGAGTGAAAAAATAGGTCAATGTTGGAATTTAATTCAGTATATCTCGGGAAGAATATACGGAATTTCGGAATGAACTTTGGTATTATTGTAGGTTGTTTATATGTGAATAGATATGAATAGAAAGTAAAATTTTAGATCTTTGATTTAAAAGTGTTTTATTGGCGAAAGTGGGAACCCTATAAAATGAGTTCCATACCTTTACTATTATTTTTTTTACACCCCAAATTTTAAAGCGATCTAAAGGCCTGTGCTTTGATCTCTTGACCTTGAGTTTGACTTGCATTTGAGGAACCTTAACCTTCGCCATAACCTGCCATACGGGGGCACCAGTGTTTCACAAACATATCTTTTTTTTTTTTTTTTTTTTTTTTTTTACTTTGTTCTTGATTTTCATTATTTATTAACGAAAGTCGATTGAGCTCATTTTCGTAAAAAAAAATTAAAAAAAAATAATAATAAATTCGCGTTATAACGCGTAACTTTCGCGAATAAACGCAAAACTTTCCCTGTAAAACAGACATTTACATAAGTCTCGTATATATAAATTATGGAGGAAAAGTAGACCCCTCATCCCCGATAAATATCCTATTATAATTATTATTTAAAAAGCTCATGAAATGGTACATTGTTCCCTTACTTTAAGCCAGATTTCTCCAGTGTATAATTTATAGTCCAAAATGATGGATTTCTTTACAGTGGTAAAGTTGTTGTGAACTTTAATGATAAAAAAGAGCCTTGAAAAAGAAAGTGACAAGTGGAAATCTTCCTGAAAAATAAATCAGACTAAAGAATTTCTTTGATTCAACAAGTGAAAAACAAGAAAATCTTTAAAGGAATATTAATTTTTATTAATTAGTACGGTTTAAAGATTAAAGGCAAATTTCTCAAGACTAATCTATCCATTTCTCGCATCATTTCTCTTTTACATCTTCTGCAGAAATGTCATTTATAAATTCACAGAAGTCCCCGTCTGCGTTCATATGTTTCTTATCTGTCAGTCAAGAACACAGGTTCCTGAGTTACATGACTATGAATGAATAATTTCGCGCCAAAACGCGAAAGTTGCGAAGGTTTCGCGTTTTAACGCAAATATTTTTTTTACCATACGAAAATGATCTCAATGGGCTTCCGCATTACTTTTTTTTTTAATTCTGAGCTTTTTTGTATCCCTCGGAAAAAAAATCTTGTATCTGCCCATGGATATGTGTGTCCAAGAGAGAGAGAGAGAGAGAGAGAGAGAGAGAGAGAGAGTTTACCTATTTCATGCTCTACAAAAGTTTCGAATTTGTTTTCAGATTCCCCTCCATCCGTAAGAGTTTGATTTGAGATATTCTCGGTTGTTGGAACAATAGTGGTGGTATCTGAATCTCCTGTAAAATAATAGTGCATATTAAACAACTTTTACTTTAAAAACAAAACAAAAAGAAAAAACAAACAAACAAACAAACAAAAATATCAAGCAGAAGTAATGAGAAAGTCTTTAGAAATGCAACCGAATGAAAACTAAGAATTGTCCAAATACATGTATTTATGTTTAAAAACCTTTTCTTTTTTAAATATGTAGAAAATTCAATCACTGAAACGTCACTTAATTGTTAATGAGTGAGGAAAGGTAGTTTTAATTTGTTTGGTTGATTACCCCCCCCCCCCTTTAATTGTTCTGGTTTTGTTATTTCCGTGTAAGTTTCCTATTATTTTCCCTTTTATTTTATTTAAGTTGTTTAAATTATTATTTTTTATTTTAAGAAATTTAACATCCTTTAAGCAAAACAATTTATGGGCGTTTTTAGCAGGGGAGTTTGAATTTGAGTCCGAACGTCACAAATCAGGTAGTAACTCGGTGGAATAACGGTTTAAATTATTCAAACCACACGATAAAATAGATGTTAAATTTGGAATTAAGATCTCACCAGCACTTATCGCGAAATTCTGCTAAATTTAGGGCTCTGCTTTAAGCAGCTCCACAGTAAAAGAATTATACACAAGGCATTAAACTTGAAAATGTGATGCATGGGTTGGGTTGGGTGCTACTAGTAATGTTTAGGATAGTAAAGACAGACATAAAATTTAGGGGAAAAGAAGAACGTTATTTTAATTTTTATTTTAAAAAATCAACTTCAGCTAGACAAATTAAAAATGATTTTGTTAAAAAAAATATAGATTTATAACTACTTGGATCATTGGAGAGACAAAATAGGAATCCGTACAATACCGTGTTTCTTTGCAATATGAAGTCGACTTGGGCTAGGTATGGTAGTAGCCATTGCCCATGGCCAGTCTCCAACGTTCACCGAGACTCGTGCTCAGTTTATGAGAATGACATTTTTTAAGCATGACAAAGTATGAGTATTTTTCATTCTTAATAAAAAAGAGAACGAGAGCCAATGAATAACATGGTTAAAACCCTGGGGTGGGGTACGTATCGTGAGTGAGGGTGAGGGAGGAGGGCATAAATTAACGATGATTGTTTTAGTATGACAGAATAACAGGTTAGACATCTGTATATACGTATACATGTATATACCTGCATCTCAGGGTGTACATACTGTTAAAAAACGCAACTTCCATGTAGTTGGATTAAAAAAAATACACTGGAAGAATGTAAGGGATTCTAAAAACTTACCTCTTCCCCAAAACATTACTATAGTTTTAGTAGGTACATAACAAAGAGATTGCATTCATTCAAGTAGATTTGCCGATATCTAACAGTCTAATAAAATAATGTGTACCTACACATAATCAAAGTTCAGAGATTACACAGCTATAGCTTCCACTTATCTTCATGTAGATTCGTGTATGATGCAATCTTTATACATGGCTAAAACATATTTGTATTTTAATACATGTGTTATTTACTTATTTTCGATCTATTGTATCACTCGAGATAAACATTTATCTGCATATGTGTGACAAACGGACAAAAATGGTGTTGGACATATAGTCGGTGCATATTGTGCAAGGGTGGATCCAGTTTTTATACCCCCGCTCCGAAGGAGAGGGGGTATACTATTTTACCCTTGTGTGTCGTGCTGTCTGTCTGTCCGTCCGTCTAGCTGTGTGTCTGTCTGTCCGTTACAAATTTGGTCGCAGTTTTCTCAGCAACTACTCATTGCAGAAGCTTGAAATTTTAGCACACTCTTTGTTTAGGCATGCCATATAGTGGATTCATTTTTGTACAAATCCGATGTCAATTTCCTGATTATCACTGTGTCTGTCCATAACTGAACTTGTGTATTCACATCAGAGCGGGGGTATTATTAGTGAGCATTGGCACACAGACTTCCTGATTGTTTTTTAATTAGAAGGGGGGGGGGGGGTATCGAATTAAGATATAAATTGACGAGCCAGAACAAAATAATTGCAAAAAACATAGTATGAGGAAATGTTGGAGTTCGAAGACATAAATCACATTGTCATGTCGATGTAATAAAATTAAAAATTCCTAAAGGGAATTTACCCCCCTCCCCGTCGGATCTGATTTTGGATTGTTGAAAATATCGGTTCGCATATAAATATTTGAAAAGGTTTCTTCTTCTGATTTTTATTTTTGTTTTTATTATTGTTATTATTTATTAATAAGCTTCAAAACAATTTGAAATGGACTCCACCGTCCATAGAACAATTGTTTACATCTATAAATAAACTTTGAAAATTGAACTTGAATACTATCCCATTTCGATCAGCACTCGGGTAGGGGACTAATGCGTGTTACACAGTTGTGATGGAATCTAGTGACTGGCATGGACCTAACACTTATTTAAGAGGTAAAGGTAGGGAGACAGCCAGAATTGGAAAAAAAGGTGTCTAAAAAGAAAGGAAAAAAATACTCCCCAAGCTCGAAAGAAACTGTTTAAAGGATGGGGGATGGGATCCTCTCTCTTTTCGGAAAAAAATTCAATAAATGGAGTCCATCGCGCCATTGACTGAAAATTCTCATGCTAACTTAAAATCAAAAAGACTTTTCTAAGGGATTTGGGGTGGGGGGTCTAGGGAAAAAGTTGGGGACACCCTCCCCCTCCCCTCCCCCCGATACTACCTACTTGCCTGAATAAAAATATAAAGAAGAAAATAACACTCTAAGTTTCCTTGAAAGGTGTTACGTAACATTCCAGTGACTGGCATTGACATGTTAGAATAATTATGTTTGTAGCTAGTACACCTTTCAAGGTTCGCGCTTTTGAAGACAGTGTATATAAATTATTATATAAATATAGTCTTTTCATGAGGTCGATCCATAGATATATCGACTCCACAGAAAAGCATATCGACCGAGCACGAATCTATGGATCGACCTCATAAAAGGGCTACATTTGTTTGAATTTAAAAGAATTTAAAAATTGTATACTTTTAACACTCAGTAAATGTTAGTTTGGTCATAAGATATGCAAACATGGTGACTTATAAAGTACCAATGCACTGTCCCGTGGTATCTTTTGCAATTTAGTGGAATATATCTATTCAGTATATGTATATCTCTGGGTTTTTTTGCATTATGGTATACACGGTGGTACTTGTTTATACTTTACAATGTGTATTTCAAATTGTACATGTTAGCAATTATCTCAGCTTATGAACCATGAGTAAATTGACTAAGTATATGCTGAATATTACTATTATCACATATTGTGAATAATTATTATACTTCTTTGTTCTGTTTAATAAGCATGTATGTAATATGCTCAAAAGGGCCCCGATTTGGAATAATAAATAAATATATAAATATAAATATATTATTTTTTTTTAATAGAGATTTTAAAATTATGGGAACAAGTCACAAGTTTTCTCTCTCGTCTTTTTTACACTTAGAGACTAAAGATCAAAATAAAATAAATTAGTCTGTTTAATGTCATTGTATTTCCTTTATACCGATAGAGTAATTTAGGGAATTTACTAATTTAAAAGGCTACATTTGTTTTATTATGTTTTGTATCCATTTTTTGAAAAACATATCTAATATATATGTTTTAATATAAAGTAGATCCTTATTCAAGGCATTGTTACGTCTTACCAATTATTACAGAACATCACAATTATAAATAGGAGTTGAAGTATTTTTTGTCAGAAACATCAAGTCATACACTGTATTAACTATTGTGAAATCAGCACTTTTGTTGTTTTACAGAAAATTATTTCCATTTTTAGAAACATCAAGTCGATATGCATTTCAGAATTCTTTAAATAGTAACACAAGTCTATATGCTCTTATAAACTTAATCATGTGATTAAGTTTGAGCCAATCAGAGAGCTTGGGATAAATGAGAAAAATAATATATAGTGTTATTAATTTTAAATTACATGTAGGTGTACTGTTAGGATCCCCGTGGTCCCCGTGTGACTTTTTTTTTCATTTGTCCTTTTTACACGCTGTCTCCATGGTCTAGAGCAAGATGAATCAGAATTGTCTACAAATAAGGTATTTGTATGGAAAAAAAGAGAATTTAAAACGTCAGAAACTAAACAAAGGTTAATTGTACTCGTCTTATGGAAAGAGATTTTGTGTCAGTCTGTAGTGACCTTGACCTTCCATATATTGTCGTAAAATATAAAGAATATATATGGTTATTTTCGTGCAATTTTCCCATAGATATGTGGTTTGTTGCTTGATTTGGACAAACACAAAGTGTATCTTACCTTTGTAGCATATTTTTTTCTTTTTTGTATATATATATTTTGATTGTCAACCTTTGGACATTTACGATAAACAAATACGACCTGATTGCGGATCAGGAAAGAAAACAAAGACTGAACTATTGAAAAAGACGAAGTCAGTTACTCTCAAAGGTTCGTCAGTTTACCTGTGAATTGAACGGTGATGTGTCCGTATTTCAGTGTAAGATGAAACGATGAACGCTCGAACACAAATGCTCGAACTGGTGAGTCGCATTAAGTGATTAAATTCTCTCCCGTTTTGGCGTAATTTTAGTTCGAAAATACTCTGTCATTGTGCAATGTCATGATTCAACGTGTAAAGTAGCTGAATTTTCATAGTATGGCCTGGCATATGATTCATTTTCCTGTATTCAATTAAAAAAAAAACAGACCTCTATATTACCAGGGACCTATATACTATATAGGTCCCTGATATTACCCTGAAAAAAAAAAAATACAAAGAAGTATCATTGTTAAATCATATGTGTGATATAAGAATAGCACTGGAAATGAATGAAAATTATAACATTTGTTTTATCTGCCATGCTTGTTTATATATGTACATGTGTTTTTTGCATGTTAATTTATGTTGTAAACGTTTTCTATATGTGATATTTTTAGCTGTGATAGTCGGTTTAAGAGCTCTACAGAGCTCATGTTTATTGTTAATCTATGTAAAAAATGCTGACTTTAAATAAAATTTACTTACTTACTAACATCCGGTGAGACTAATTTGTCAACCTGTCAACCAACCCGTAAAACTCTTGACTCTTGAAAACTCGAACTCTTGATCTCTCAAAGTTTTTCTTTGGTATTTCAAAATATCTAGAGCTACCTGTATTTGATTTATTGTCATTGACCTGTGATTTTAATAATATATGCATCTTGATATTGCAGTCAGTAGAAGGTCGTCAGATTGAAGAGACAGTCAGTGGTGAGTAAATTTAAATTGGAAGAGGGGATTGTAATGGTTGTTGCTAAAATGCGGATTGGAATGGAAAATATGATATCCAGGTTAATCACTTGACAAATACTGTAGACATATCATTTACTGTTTGGGATTAATTTTTGTATGTACACAGTCACAAGTTTTCCATGGAATTTTGTCACAGAGTACTTAAAGTGCATTAAAGAAATACAAATGTCTGTCTAAGAAATCTACATAATTTTATATCCGCAGATTGAACAGAAATTGTGATTCTGTTGAATTATGATTCTGTTGGAAAAAGTATGTTTACAGTATATAAATCATACAAGAAATGATATTATACAATTAATGACTCTCTAGGTAGTGAATATGGTTTGATATTCACCATAAAAATATCAATATTGATATGTCAGACTTTAAGTTATATCTGTTTCCCTTTCATTGTGTGTAAGTCTGTAAGACATCATTTCCCATCAAAATGTTTTGAAAATAAACATTGGGCTTATGCAACATTTTTCCTGCTCAAATTCATGGTTGGGTTTGTCCGTTGCATCCATTGTTTACAACATTGTTTGAGGTGTTGTTTGTGATGTCACAATTGCAGCTGCATGAGCACTGACCCTCTAGTGAATACAGCTTACGTTTGTGTTTGTATAGATTATATAGGAAGTATAACTAGACTATATGATAAATATATATTTTATATATATATATATATATATATATATATATATATATATATATATATATATATATATATATAAAATCAAGGATTATCATTTAGTCATGTTAACTTTATTCTCATGTGAAGATAGTTGCACATAGCATAGGGTACGGAAAGCAGAACAAAAATTATAAATAATGCAGTACATCTATAAACATAAAATTTTACAGTAAGAATAAAGATATTTATTACATTTTCAACAGTGAAATACTGTAATTTATTTACTGAATAAAAGTGATATTTTGACAGAGTGTAAGAGGATATCAAAATGGTATTCTCACAGTGTGAGTATATCAGAAGTGCGCAAAACTTACGATTTTTCTTCCATACACTAAGAGTGTTTTTAAAAAAATCCCCGGTCTGTTATAAGATAGAGTTAATGAGACTAATAGTTATACTGCCAATGTTTTTCCAAATTTGTCATTAAAAATCCATGTGTACAACGTTTTTCAATCTTGCAATCACTTAGCTACAGTGTCTCAACCGCTTAACTATGACATCACAGCATATGACACTGTGTTACGAAAAGTCAAACGCAAAGGGAAAATCTAAGAAAATGTAATAAACAGAAAATTCAATGTTTTGAAGATGAATATAGAATTTATTTCACTCGTGAGACAGGCTTTTTTTGATATTTTCACTCATGCTTCATACTTGTGAAAATGTAAAAAAAATCCTGTCCCACTCATGAAATGAATTCCATATTCATCTACAAAACATTGAATATCCTCTATTTATTTATAGAATAAATTCATTAAACCCCATCTGATCAACATGAATGGCCAGTATTTGATTTTTGTGTGAACCACGGTATGAGGGAACAGAACATAATTTTCAGTGAATATGTATAGTAAATGCTCAACAGATGTGTAAAGTTTTAGTCAACTAAAAAATAATGGGACACAGTGCAACCAAGACTGCTTTTTGCTTCACCTGAGCTGAAGGCTTAAGTGAGCTTTTCTGATCAAAATTTGCCTTAGTTGTCATCATTTTCATTGTTGTCGGCATTGTCACCATAAACTTTTCAACATTTAATCTCCTCCTCAATTTCATCTAAAGAACCACCAGGGCCAATTTCAACCAAAATTGCCACAAAGTATCCTTGGGTGAAGGGGATTTAAGTTTATATAAATAAAGGACCACATGCTCTTTCAAGGGGAGATAATCAATAATTAGTGAAAATTTAATCGCGTCTTTCAATGATATTCTCCTCAAGAACTGCTTGGGCAGAAATACATGTATTGAAACTTATATGAAAGCATCATTATATAGTGTAGATTCAAATCTGTTTAAGTCATGACCCCCAGGGTAGGGTTGGGACAGATGTGGCAATCAAAGTTTTACATAGGAATAAATCGGGAAAAAATCTTTTAAAATCTTCTCAATAATTTCAGTAAGGCATGATTAGCCATATTGATAAGACAGCATCTTCAGGTAGTGTAAAATAAAATTTGTTCAAATCATAACCCTGGGATTGGGTGGGGCCCACAAAAGGTCATCAATGTTTCACAAAGGAATATATAGGAAAACATCTTTAAAAATCTTCTTCTCAAGAACTGCAAAGGCATGATCAATCTTTAAGTTATTGATATGAAAGCATGTGTGTTGACTCATTTTTGCTCAAATCATGACCCCCTGTGGGTAGGGCAGGGCCACAATAGGAATATATAAGAAAAAAATCTTTAAAAATCTTCTCAAGAACAGCATAGGCATGATTAGTTGTATTGATATGTATGAAAGCATCCTCAGGTAGTAGTGTAGATTTAAGTTTGTTCAATTCATGACTCTCGGGGGTAAGGTTTGGCCATAATAGGCAATCAAAGTTTTACATAGGAATATATAGGAACAAGTAAATTCAGAGAATTGTGGTCCGTCACTTTCAGTGTCTTAGTGGCTGGGATGAAATATTTATGGCATAATGTAACTGTCTTGTGTGTTTTTCCTGTCTTGTCTATCCATCATTAATTATGTAAAAATACATAATACAATCTGAAAGATCTTGTCACAGGTAATGCACATGTAAAAAAAAATGTAAAAGCCCTGTCTCTTCTGCAAAAGTTACGATCAAAGATAAAATTTTTTGTAAGTAGGTCAAACTTCTAGGTCAAGGTCATGAAGTCAAAATCGATAGTTCTTTCTGAAAGGTGTTGTCACACAGATAATGTACATGTAAAATATGAAAGTGTCTTTCTCATTCAAAATTTATTTTATGAAAGCTACCATTAATAGCAAGCACAGTGAGCGGCGCTCTTCACTGCGAGCTCTAACGACAATGCCTGTGCAAAGAGAAAATTCGGACTACTGCACATTAATTCAATAGAATTTTTCGCACGCCCTAGAACATGTATATAAATAACTTCATACAAGATTTTCTGTTTCTGTTCCTTTCTGCTCCATTTTCCATTCCGCATTTTAGCAAAACCCAGTTGTGATGGGGATCAACTGTAGGTTCTCTAGTCTGTAGCTATTACATGTATATTTCTTCTGTATTTAAATTCACATAAAAGCAAATATTTATATTTTGTCATAGGGAAATATTTTTTGTGTCATTTTTACAGGTATATTTCATACATTGTTGCTTCACAGAACTGTTGGAAAGGTAATCACACATTATTATTCTATAATGTCAATGATGTGAATTTTTTAAGTTTTATCATTGTTGGAATCAATGGTAAATTAATTAAGCTAGTATTTATTTTTTGTTCAAGTTCCATTACAAACAAGAGGGAACTTATTCTATAGGGACTGTTGGTATACAGGATGTAGACTGTGACTTTGTAGATTTTACTTATGTAAGTATACTTTAAATTTTACCTTGGGCTCCTTACCTTTATTTATAATGTGTATTGTTTTAGTCTTATGCCTGCATCAGTACTACACCTTTTCAGCTTCTTTTAAAGAATTTGGATTGTACAAATGAAGACTTGTCTGGAAAATAGAATACTTGTATTAAAAATAGTGTCATTTTGATTATAGCTAGTATAAATGCTCTATATTGATACTAAACAGTTGACTCTTCATTCTATATGTATTAATATCTATAATGTAGCAATGAAAATTATGATTTGAAACAACTTTATGATTAATAAATTTGGACACTTATCTTTCAGGTGAGAGTGGCATCTGATGGTCTTGATCAGACCATTAAGAAAGACATTGCTTTATTCAGGGATACACTCCGCAGCACAGATAATCCTGGATCGGGACAAGTATTATAATTTTTTTTTTCTCATTGAGTAACAAAGCACTGCATTTTAAGCAATAGTCTTACATATCAAGACATAAATGCATTTTTACTTAGAAATATGATTGCATTGAAACTTAATGTAAATTTTGATCAGCTTATCCTGATTAACAGATTTCCTTGGAGTTCTACCAGAAGAAGAGAGCCCGGTGGCCATTTCCTGCCGAGTGTATCCCATGGGAAGTCTGGACAGTAAAACTGGACATTTTAACTCTTAATAATGAAAATGGTAAGAGGGAATTTTTGTCAAGGAATGCACGAGAATATCGGTACTAGATTTATAAATCATCTTAAATAAAGTTTTTCTAAGATTTCACAATTTTCAAAGAAAGCTTTGTGAAAACTTTATACAATGACATGTAGTTTTACATCATAACATTGTACAATGTATTTTCTTAACATATTTATACCCCCCGCTTGAAAAGTGGGGGGTGTATAGTGATGGGATGTCCATCCATCCATCTGTCCATCCATCCATTTCGGGGTACCCATCTCTTATCAGCAACTCCTCATACCACTGAATAAAATTTAATGAGACTTTCACAGAATCTTTGTAACATAGTGCCATTGTGCACTTCCTATTTTACTTTTTTATCAGACACATAATTCGGGTTTCCAATAGCAAAACATAGACACTGCCATTCTTTCTATAATATAGAAGGGTACCCATCTCTTATCTGCAACTCCTTCTATATCACTGAATAAAATTTAATGGTACTTTCACAGGATCTTTATTACATAGTGCCATCTTGCACTTACTATTTTACTTTTTGATCGGACACTTATATTGGGTCTCCCATCACAAAACATGGACTTTGCAATCATAATCATTTGTGATGCAGGGGGTATCATTTTTTGAGCTCAGTGCTCATAGTACCTCTTGACTAGTTTAAAAAATTTAAAAAAAAAATTAATTAAAAAAAATATTTTGTAGAGAGGCAGATTTGCAGGGAAAAACTAGGAGAAATGTTAGGAGAGAAGGTCATGAATATTGCAGATCTAATGAATCGCCATGAATATGTTCCCAAGATGCCAAACCAAGCAGAACTGGATTTGGTATTTGATACAAGTATTTCAGATGTACAACCTTACTTATTCAGGGTAGGTGAAAGAAACATGATTGAGATACATCTGGTCATGTTTCCTGGCTGTTTATTGTTACATGAATATTTAAAAAAAATCCATTATTATATGACTTAGAACAGAACCTATTATGGCATGTGTTTGATAAGTTGAAATTAAGCAATATAATCTGAAGATGTTTGAGAGTTATTTACTGTATTTATTTTCATAAACATTCAATTCTTTAAAAATTGTGCCAACGTACATATTACTTTAATATCAAAGATAATCAATGATTTTAAGCACTCTTTACACTCAAAGGATACACATTTATTTTTGTTGGTTGAATAATTATTGGCTTGAAAGTCTGTAATTGTTCCTTATGTACTTTTCACTACTGTACGAGCAGGTATTTTATGTAGTTCTATAAGGTTTCTCTTATTTTTATAGGAGTTAAATGTTTTTATTGGTCATTAATATATTTCTTTGAAAATGAGGGACTTGAGAGAAAATTGGTTGCCATCACCTTTACAGCTTATTCCCCTTTAAGATACTGGTACACCCTAATAAATGCTATTTCATCATCACATCTTTATAATTTTTCCACAGGATGTTTTTTTTAGCTCTACTGGTTAGAGACTTAAGAGACCTATACTAAGATACATAATTCTAAGCACCAGTTTTTGATTAGGCTGTTCAAAGTTAATTCTACGTTTAACGTCACCTCTAAAGTTCAAAACCTATGAGGGAGGGAGGAAAAAAATAAACAAACAAAATTTTTAAACATTTGTGAATTTATTCAAATTAACCTATTCAGTACATTAAAAAAAACACTATTGAGTAATAAGAGTATTGGATATGACATCTAAGTCTAATTTCCTAAGCAGAGTTTTTCCTTAGTATGTACATGTATATTGGTTTGAATCCTTTTGTGAGCAAACAATGTAGACTGAATTGGATTTATATTGCCACACGTCCATGGTATCCTGTAGGAAAATGCTTCTTCTTGTGGGAATAGTTGTCAATGATTGATATCTACAATTAAAATTATGTTGACAGTATTTAATACATTCTGAAATTCAAAATATCTCGAAATTGAATTCTGCTGTATTTTTACTCATAGTACTAGATCTACTAGCATTTAGTTTTGAAAGTGTAAATACTATATTTGGACCATAGGTGTTAGATAATTTTACCTTGAATTCCACACACGACAGGATTCTTCACTTCTTGGAATACTCCAATCTCCTTTGCTTAAAAGGCCCTATCTTCTCTAAGCTTATCCCTGCTCAAATGGCAATGACTAATATTATCTTTCCCTACAATTGTTGCCATTTGTAAGTACATAAATGCTACATCTTAAATGTTTACAAAAATATTTTAAGACGAAACTATTAAATAAAATTTTAATGATGCATCTCACTGTATATTATAAAATATTTGTTTTTGACACACTTTGCACTCAGTTATAAGTTTTGCAATTCTCTCCAAATGCAATGAAGAGTTCAGCCAACATAATTACGAACTGAGTCTGTGATACAAAAACTGATAAAAACTCAACAAACTAGGCTTTGTCATTAACTTCAATCATAAAATCATCTATTTTTTACTTACATTTATGATCCCATACTGTTTAATTTACTAGTTTTCTGTTAATAAGACAACAACTGCGGTATCAAAGCACATTTTCTGTCATTACGGGATGCAGAATTAAGTCGCTAAATGTAGAACTGAACCGGAACGGATATATGAAATTCCGAATTGTTTGTTTTTTTCAAAGACCTATTTCTCCTAAACCTACGCGCGCGGGTGACGTTAAACGTAGAATTAATTTTAAACAGCCTTACAGCATGTAAAACACTAAAGATGGGGTTTAGTTAAAGAGACTAGTAGAAGAACATCTCCTAACAGAATGGTTGCAAAAATATGATAGGTAACATGGTTAGTACCTTGGAAATCAGCTTCGAAGTGGAGGAACCTCCCATTTGTTTATTATTTTTGTTTCTTACCTTGTGTATTTTTATTATACTGTATATGGCCAATTTTTTTTTTAACATTAACAAAAGTACAAACCAATTGCACAGAATGGCTTACAGATGGAATTGACAGAGAAATCACATATTTTTGAGAAAATAAAGACTTTATATTTTATTAGTTGAGGGGGGGGGGGGGGGGGGGGTTGAGCCACGCTTCAGGTGTCTGTGGTATCATACACTGTGCTGGTGCACTTAATTGATTTAATCAATTTTGCCATAAATGGAATTTCTGTGCCATTCTTTCAAAACATTACTCATCATACAGTTTTGGTCAGATTTCTATTGTTACAGAAGTGGATTATACTAAGATTTATACTAAGATAAATCTTTATTATGAGTACACACCATTAGAGCTACAGTCTTGTCAGAGACTTCTTGTTCTTAGCTCTACTGGTCAGAGACCAGAAGAGCTTATGTGATAGTAAGGTGACTGTCGTCCATCCATCTGTCTGTGTAGCTATCTGTCTGAAACAATTTTTCATGCCAATGCCCATGGTTACTAAAAATAGAAATTTCTGAGGAATACTTTCAGAATGCTACTCCTCTTACAGTTTTGGCCTGATTTTAATATAATGTTGCACACAAGTAGACTACACTGAGATCAGCGAGATGCAAAATTCTGTTTATCAGTTTTTGATTTTGATGAAAGTCTTGCCATGCTTACTGAAAATGAAATTCTGTGAAATTCTTTCAAAAGGCTACTACCGTGAACGGTAGCTCAGTCGGTAGAGCGCTCGCTCCATGATCGGGAGGTCATGAGTTCAAATCTCGGCCGTGACTGACCTAAGTCGATAAAAAATGGGTAGCAACTGTTCCTTCGCCATGCGCTCTGCACTTTGAAGTGAAAGTTGTGGGTCCTTCAGATGAGACCTTAAAAACCGAGGCCCCGTGTCACGGAAGGCATTGTCATGATAAAGATCCTTCACTGCTCAATGGCCCTGAGTGCCGAGTAAAGGTCAAAATTTGAAGCCCTTCCCCGGTATATGGTGACGTCTCTATATGAGTGAAAAATTCTTCAATGGGACATAAAACAACATACAATCAATCAATCAAAACGCTACTCCTCCAACAGTTTTAATGTGATTGCAATAAATCTTGTCAGAAAAAGAGACTGAACCAAGGACCATTATTCATTTATTGCTGTTGCATACATGTAGTTTCAAGTGCAAGTGCTACTTTTCTCTTCCTTTATTATAAGTACAAACCAGTAGAGCTATAGTTTTGTCAGAGACTTCTGATTTATTTGTTCCTTAAACAGTGGCCAGTGTTTGTAACTAAACATGGAATGAGAATTATTTTGTTTTCTCAGTCAGACATGACCTTGTCTGTTGTAGATATCTCACCAAACCACCGGCCCCTCCCAGTCCTCTGTTGGAACGACGATGAGGAAATTCATTAAGGATACCTTGGCTTTATGATGTTATGTGAGGGATCGCTCATTAACTCTCACAGAAAGTGACTTTTAGCAGCACCTGTATAAAGCCAGCTTCTCTTCAACAAGTGTCTTTCATGTGGAATGAGTGGATTTAGTGAATTTGTCTTAGAACTGTGTGAATGTTACTTGAGTGATTTGCTATATTTAAGTGTGCCATGCAAGTGTAATAATTTTGATTGAAAAGGGAGATACATATACATGTACAAGTTTGCTTCAGATATTTAGAGGTGTTTAAAGTTATCAGGTTGACAAACTCATTTGTTGATATTACAAGCAACTGACATCTTTTAATTTGATTATAAAACTGTATAAAAACTTTTTTTTAAGATGAAACCTGCATTGCAAGAAGATTGTAAAAGTAAAAAAAAAAAAGAATATAAAGATAAAGTTAAAGGCAAATTAACATTATTTTTAATTACTGCAATTTCTAATTCCTTTTCTTTTACAATGCAGAGCATGTCCATGGTTTTATTATTTATGTATATAGTGTATGTATAGATATGATTAGCTGATGAAATGATAATTAAAGAGATGACTCTAGAAGCTATATATATTATGTAGTCAAATTTAGCTGTACTTTGATTCGGGTTTTTGAATACTTTTTCACAATCGTAATGTTCATGTAATTCATCCAAATCTTAGGAAAACATGACAGTTATCAAAGACACAAATGAGTTGGTATTCATTTTTAGAAAGCCTGAAAGCACACTTCTAAAAGATTCCAAAATTCCTGAGAGACTAATATTGCCTTTTTTTCTTTTAGCTCAGTTACTGAACTGAGGGCTTTAGTGAGCTTTTCTGATTGAAGTTTGTCTGCCATCTCTCTGTCTGTTAACTTAGTACATTTTTGACTTCTTCTCCACAACCACTGGTCCAATTTCAACCAAACTTGCCACAAAGCATCCTTGGGTGAATGGAATTCAATTTTTTATGCCCTGTCATGAATATGGCTGGGGCATATAGTGTTTGTCATGTCTGCCTTCCGTCCTGCCGTCCCGTCTGTCCTTCCGTCACTTTTTGCGTTTAGCTCTGTTCAAAGCTCAGTTTCAAAGAAACTATCCAAGATATTTTTATCAAACTTCATATGCTGATAGATATTGATGAGAGCTATTCAACTGCATCAACATTTTTTGACCTTGACCTTTCCTTTGACCTTGACCTCACTTTTCTTAAATTAGTGTTTAGCTCAGTTTTAAAGATACCAGTAAAGATAGTGTAATCAAACTTCATATGTTGATACATACTGATGTAAGCTATTCAACTGCATCAAAATTTTTTGACCTGGACCTTTCTTTTGACCTTGACCTCACTTTTCTCAAATTAGTGTTTAGCTCAGTTTTTAAGATACCATTCAAGATAGTGTAATCAAACTTCATATGTTGATACATACTGATGAGAACTATTCAACTGCATCAATATTTTTTACCTTGACCTTTCCTTTGGCCTTGACCTCACTTTTCTTAAATAAGTTTTTTGCTCAGTTTTAAAGATACCATTCAAGAAAGTGTTATCAAACTTCATATGCTGATACATACTGATGAGAACTATTCAACTGCATCAACATTTTTTGACCTTGACCTTTCCTTTGACCTCACTTTTCTTAAATTAGTGTCAAACTTCATATGCTGATACATACTGATGAGAGCTATTCAACTGCATCAATATTTTTTTTACCTTGACCTTTCCTTTGACCTTGACCTCACTTGTCTTAAATTAGTGTTTAGCTCAGTTTTAAAGAAACTATTTATAATATATTTATCAAACTTCATATGCTAATACATACTGATGTAACCTTTTCAACCGCATCAACAATTTTTGACCTTGACCTTTCCTTTGACCTTGACTTCACTTTTCTTAAATTAGTGTCAAACTTCATATGCTGATACATACTGATGAGAGCTATTCAACTGCATCAATATTTTTTCACCTTGACCTTTCCTTTGACCTTGACCTCACTTTTCTCAATTTGTGTTAAAATGTTGCATTACTAATATACCCTCGGTGGGGCATTCATGTCCTATGGACATATTTCTAGTTTTCAAATGGAGAGCCACCCTCTCTTTCATGGGGGATATAATTAATATGAATTAGTGAAAATTTAATGGAATCTATTAAAAATCTTATAAAGAACCACATGGCCAGAAAAAATGAAAACTATGTATAGGCTTCATAACATAACCTAGATTCAAGTTTGTTCAAATCATGACCCCTGGGGTAGGGTTAGACCACAATGGATGTCAAAGGTTTATATCATAGGAAAATTCTTTAAAACTCCTCTTTTTTTAAACAGAAAAACAGTGGTTAGTCATACTTATATGGAAGCAGTGGCAATCAAAATTTTACATAGGAGAATAAAGGAAAATTTTTAGAAAATGTTCTTCTCAAGAACAGCAAAGTGTTATGTTTAGTCATTTTTATTCTCAGGTAGTGTGCTTTCAAGCTTGTTCAAATCCTGACCTGGGGGGGGGGGGGGGGGCAATAAAACATTTACATGGGGATATAAAGGGAAAATCTTTAGAAATCTTCTTTTCAAGAACAGCAAAGCCATGGTTATTCATATTGACATAGAAACATCTTCAGATAGTGTAGGTTTAGGTTTGTTCAAATCATGACCCCCGGAGGTAAGAATTTATTGGGTCCACAATCGGCTATCAAATTTTTACCTAGGAATACATGTATATATATAAGAAAAAGTATTTAAAATCATTCTTAAGAACAGCAAAGCCATGTTTAGTCATAATTATAAGGAAACATCTGCAGGTAGTGCACAAGATTCAAAGTATGGGATGGGAACACAAAGAGCTATGAAATGTTTACAATATATAGGAAAAAATCCTTAAAAATGTCAAGATCAGCAAAGAGGCTTTAAGCCCTGCTTAGTCTTATTTATGTGGAAGCATTCTAAGGTAGCGTAGATTTAAATTTGTTCAGATCATGTTCCCCAGGGGTAGGCTGGGATCATAATGGGTGATCTAAGCTTACAAAGGAATATGTGGGGGAAAATCTGCTGATGGAGAACAGCAGGACCATCATGACTCAGGTGAGCATTGTGGCCCATGGGTCTCTGTTAGTCATGTAATTTTGAAAACATTATGACGAGAAAAATCTTCTAGAACTCATTTTGACATATTTCATGAAGAAATGTTGAATACTTATACATGTATGTAATTCAACGATTTACAGGTGATTTGTTTACATGTACATGTACTTTTCTAATGTTGTATTCTTTTCTGCTCATTAAGTTTCAATCCTTTGTATTTGGCAGAAGATACTTGGAATATTGGTATAATTACATGTATTACATTTTCATTAATATGTAGGTCTTTTATTTTTCCAAATGAAATATCATGAGGACAATGTCGCAATAAATTTTGTGTATAATTTAATACTTTTCATGATTCTTGCATAGAAAAAAAAATGAAATTTGATGTCCTTTTATATTTGGTATAATTTGTTAATTCATGAATAAGTATTAGAGTGAGCAGCTGCAGCATGAATAATTTACATGTGATGGCATTTTTTAAGAAGACATATCTAGTAGGTCTATATTATATTAGTAATGTATAGTATAAGTCCCTGGTAACGGTAAAATGTTTATTTAAAACTCTTTACAAACGCCGTAGAACGGAACCTAACTTTTGGACGAACCTGTACATAAATATTGGCATGATATTAACCAATCAAAGTACAATATCTCATTCAGCCCTTGTATGAAGGAAAAAAAGTTATAAGGAAGGGAAAAGTTGGAAACTTTCGAAAAACTGTACCAGTGACTCAATCGATACAGGAAACGAGCGAGGAAGGAGGCACGACACATGTATTAGGCAAGTACGATAATAACAGGGTAATCCTAGCATTACACACGCTTATTCAACGTATTAGCAATTTAATGACCAAAACGGTATTATTGCCTTGCTTTCACTGCAAATCATCACACTGACGGACAAATTATTGGACATTTTGATCAGAAACCGTTTTAACGATATATGTCAATATTATCTTTTCTAACAACAACAAAAATCGAAGACCGCGGAATTTCACAGTATATATTTACGAAGTTAACAAAAACAGTGAGATTAGTGCAAGGCACTGTAGAACAGTTTGTGGATGATTTTCAAGTTTTGACGCCTTTGACCTAATATTGTCACGCATGCACTTACAACCTAAGCACACAAAACATGTGGAAGTTTGTCATCATGGAAATATTTCTTATATGCTTAATATCCACTTTTAAATTGTAATGCCAAGTAGTGAGTTTTAAATCAAGACAGTTGACACCATAATCAAAATAGTAGGACAGATGATTTATATGATCAATACAAGGAGTTGTTTGATTTAGTACACAGTATTATAATATTTTATGATATTCATCTACATTACTTAAAAAAAAAAGTTTACATATATATACGTAACTATATTTATATACATTGTCTGAATGATACATGTAGCATTCAAATGTAGATCAAACTTTGAATTGAACAAATTTTTTTGACCAAAAGGATCAGACGCTCATTCTGGAACTTTGATGTAAAACTTTAAGATGAATCATTTTTTCCCCTACTTGAGTTAAGGTAGCTTTAACAGTTATCATGAGTAATGCAGGTCAGCACACACAATAGAAAATCATACTGGTTTGTAACACCTGTCAGCTGTAATCAGTATCGGAGATATGATCTATATATCACTTTTACTGCTGAACAGATTTACAGATTAGTATTGTGTATTGATATTTCTATGTATGATTACATTTATAGACCTGCATGAATATTTACTGTTTCAGAGATTTTCAAGTTAGTGAACAATTCTCCTTGACAAGACAAGACCATAAAATTGTTGTGGAATGACTTCGTTTCCACTGTACTTGGCCTAGGATATGTCATAACCCTGAACAAAGCCCCCCCCCCCCCCCCCCCTTCTTGCTCCTCTCCTCATCACAAACACACACCTTCACCTGCAAGAGACAAACTGTAGTAGAAAATGCACTATGCAAAGGGAAATGCTAAAGATAAAACTTTAAACTGAAGTTCAACTGTAGATAGATTCATATAGGTTGCAAGGTCATTGCTTACAGATAAAAATTTCAATGTTTTAGTTGCTGTTTGGTTGTGTATATAACTTCTGACCTTCCCTGTAAACATTGTAAAGAAATTCAAAATGGTACCGAAATAGTTATGGTGTGCAGAAATACTGAAGTCAGTGGTTAGCCATGTAGTAAATGTGATATTCACCTTTACACAATTGTATTGATTTTGTCTATTGAACATTATATATAAATACTGCATGTAGTTGAGAGTAAACATTGAAAATTTTCACCCCCAAGAAAACCATTGTCAATATTCAGATTTTCCTTGCATATGCACTTGAAACATCCAAAACTGCTTGTTCAATGCAATTTCTTTTCTCTTGAATTGAGACAATGATCCAGAGCTCCACCCCTCAGTTTCATGTATTATTATCATCAGAGGAAAGGCTGGTGGCATCTTAACAAGTATCTCAGCAAATCAAGTATGGCAAGCATGAGAAAGTCTGCATTCTAGAAATCCTCCTTGATGTACGAGGTAGTTGTCAGGGATATGACTGTGATGCTTTCTATATATACTGAGACCCTTAAACAAGATTAAGCAGAAAAGAACTAGTACATCTGTGACAATTACAAACTTTTTTAAAAATATTAAGTATTGTTTTTACAGTAAGTGTTTACTTAGTATGTAAAATTTATAAAAAAGCACAGAAAGGCAGCATTTGGAAACTTTTTCATTTAAAGCGAGAACATGACGTGACTATATTATAAGCATCAAAAACAGAGAGAGATACAATCTTGATTGCTATCAAAGTAAATTTTCTTACAAAAGGACTGAATTTGTCAGCTTTTGGGCCATTTGAGGTATTACCGTTACAGTGCTGTGCTGGATTGAGAGTAGCTAGTTAAGGTTGAACTGAAAAAGTAGTGTGGGACTCATGTACATTGTTTTGATTTCTAAAGAGATACAGCTGTACTTGTGGCAATCTTTGAAGAAATATTTATATTGAATGTTTAGCCTTTAAATGTAATGATATGCGTAAGTATTACCAAAGAAGGAAGTACTTAATAGATCTATATGTGATATGAATAGCTGTTGAAATACATTGATAAATTTCCTTGTTGCCCATTTTGGTTTTTAAGAGAGGAGAGGGGTCTCTGAACACTGGCATCCAATAACGATATACACTCACGACGTAACTAATTTGATAAGAGATGACTAAGTCTGTAAGAAAGGTTCAGATATATAACTGAAACTAAACTTAATTATGTCAACAGAAAAAATATCACATTTCATTCTGTATGTTCAAACATTATTTAAAAATTCATGTAAATTAAACATATATGTATATATATACTGGGATTATTAATATAATACCATGTTTGAGAAAACTGATCTTAGGGTTTTTGGTTAATGCATTCCAAATATATATTACAAATTCCTATAGTGTCAAGAATATCATGTATGCAACAGTTTCTTTGGCTCTTGGTCTCAGTTTTAGCTTACCTGAACTTTTCTGATCAACCTTTGTCTGGCATTCATTTATCTGTCTGTCCATCTATCTGTTCACATTTTTGACTTCTTGAGAACCACTGGGTCAGTTTTAACCAAAGTTTTTACTAAGCTTCCCTTGGTAATGGGGATTGTGAATTATTCAAATGAAGGACCAAACCCCTTCCAATGAGATAATCAAGAAAAGGTAAAAATAGGGTTGGGTCATCAACATGATCAAAAAAAAATCTTCTCAAAAACAACAGTTGGTCAGAAAGTGTGAAACTCATTTGAAAGCTTCCTGAGGTAGTAAAAATAAAAATTGTTCAAATCATGGCACCTGGGATAGGTTGGGCTACAATAAGGGATCAAAGTTTTACAATGAAATATATAGGGAAAAAATCTGATTCTGAAGAAGCACTGGAAGCACTGGACCAACCAGAAAAAAAGAAACTTATGTGAAAGCTTCCAGTCATAATGTAAATTGTTCAGATCAATTCACGGCTTGGGGTAGGATGGGTCCAGAATCGGTGGTGGGTGGGGTGGGGGGGGGGATAGGAATATGCAGGTCAGTTCAAATTTGGTCATGGTCTGATGATTTTTGACAGAGTTATCCCTCTTGAACTTAGAAAAAAGAAGAATTTTTCAGTTTCCACTCTATAACTTTTGTAGGGCTGTATGTATAAGGTTGAAATTGCATATGCAGGTATTTTACCAGAAAATACAGGTCAAGTTCAAATTTGGTCGTGGTCTGATGATTTTTGAGAGTTATCCCCTTTGAACTTGGAAAAGATTTAAAAATTCACAATTTCTAGACTAATCATTTTCTCGGCTATAAATGTGCAATTTACATTTTGCAGTCCTTATTTATTATCTTAGTTATAAATGCATATTTTGTGCAAACAAATTTAAAACTAAATATGGTATTTGAAATTTTGGTCCTTCGGGGGGAATTCATGGTGTTACGACACATCTAGTTTTAGTTCAGATTATGGATCCTGGGTTAGAGTTGGCTTGAATCAGGATCATATTTTACATTATGCATTTTTATAGGAAAAGAATTTAATGTTCTTCTCTCCATAAATACAAGGCCATATTAGTCATATTGAAGCATTCCCATGTTGTGTGGATTTAATGACCTTTTTGAATTAAGGTTGGGCCATAATATGGGATCACAATTTTTCATGGGGAAATCAAAATCTTTTAAAAATCTGATTAGGAACAGGAAGGCTAAAGTTACTTAGGTGAGCATTGTGGTCCATTTGCCTCTTTGTTTAGATTATAGGCCTTTGAAATCAGGATCAATTTTTTTTACCTAATACTTTTTACAACGTAAGAATTTTCTTCTCCATAACTGCAAGGTCATGTCATATTGATATTGAAGAATCCTCATTTTGTGTGGATTCAGAAACCCCTTGAAGTTAGGGTGGGCCCATCATATGGGATCACAATTTTGTCATGGGAATATAAAGGAGAAAAAATCTTTTAAAAATCTTCTTAAATGAGAACAGCATCATGGCTAATGTTACTCAGGTGAATGTTTAGACCCAGGGTCCTCTTGATTGTATATCTATTGTATATGTACATGGGAAAATAGATAGCTCTACACAACATATTTTCATTTCTAAATAGTGATTTTCCTTAAAGTTATAATTCGATATCTTGTTTTAATAAATACCCACAAACATTGGGTAAATCCAGTTTCCTCATACAGTATAAAACTTTTAGGCTCCTAGATTATAGATTTACAATATATATTTCAAAAATTATAAATGTGGATCTTACGTATGATAACATTAAAAATGCAACCCCCCCCCCCCCCCCCATATTTCATGATAAGAAATGCAAAACAAATTTACAGGAACAACTACTTGTCAAACAGTTCTACCTGATCATCAGAATGTAAATGAAGTAAAAAACAAATTTACTAATAATGTCATAACTGCTTGGTCACATAGGTGTTTCTTAGCTTTTACAAAATTGTCCTTATCTTGAATTTACAAACAAGATTGTTCGTAAAAGTTGTGTACAAATAGATGTAAATATTTTATTGTTAATTAATTGAAGATGATGCAGGTCTTTGATGACAAGTCATAAACATTTAGTGACTCTTTTATCCCTTTTTTACATCATGAACATGGAGAGTTCAAGTCAAATTTAAATTTTAATTAAATTTAAACTGCATTCACATGGAGGATTAATGCAAATTACTTTATTTTAAATAATTTAAAGTGCATCAGATAAATTTACACTGACTATTTAAACCCTTATAAGCAAAGCTAATTTAAACAAATTATAGATGCAAATTGCATAATTATAGCAAAATTAAGTCCCATGCAACATCTTGTTTCAGGATCTAAATGCATAATTTACCTGCAATAATGATGCCCTCTCCAATTTTTTTATGATGTTTTCAAAAGACCCCCCCCCCCCAAAAAAAAATTGAGAGGGCTACATTATTGTGGCTAGCATTAATTCTGTCAATTGATTTCAAAATTTTTATTTTGGAAATATATTATAGCTAGTTCTCATAGTATTGTAAATTGTATTTTCATTTATTTAGCTGTACAAGATTTATTATAGATGCATGGATTTTGGAAGTACATGTGTAAATATAATGTTATTGTCACTGTAAAGTGGTATTAAGATGGATTTTTTTTTTTAGCTTACCTCAACAAATGTAATACCCTTGGCGTCGGCGTTGGTGTCCCAGGTTAAATTTTTTGCAACAGATTTCTTTTCAAGTACTTCTATGCCCTATATTAATCAGAGATGCATGGAGGATGCTTCTAGTATGTTTCATTGTACCAGTCAAGGTTTCAGATGCTTCAATTTCAGCTGAAGAATGACCAGGTTAATGTTTTTGGAGCAGGTTAAAGTTCTTGGAGCAGGTTAAAGTTTTTGGAGCAGGTCTCATTTCCAAGTAGCTATAAGCCCTATATTGACTAAACTTGCATAGATGATAAATCTAAGAATGCACACTACTTGACTTGCTTCGGATGCTGGATCTGACCTACATTTTCCGGTTGAGTGAACAGGTTAAAGTTTTTGGAGCAGGTCTCATTTCCAAGTAATTTTAAGACATATGTTGACGAAACTTGCATGGATGATACATCTAAAGATGCACACTAGCAGGCTTGCTTCCGATGCTGTATCTGACTTACACTTTTGAGATGAGTGACCAGGTTGAAGTAAACTATAAGGGCTATCAGAACCAAACTTGCATGGATGATGCATCACTGGATGAACACTCTTAAACTTGCTTCAGATGCTGTATATGACTTACATTTTCTGGATGAGTGACATAGTTTAAAGTCTTTAGGTAAGTCCATTCCCAAGTAACTGCAAGCCCTATTGGACTAAAATTGCATAAATGTTACATCTAGGGATGCACACTAATTATCTATGTTTTTGTTTGTTTGTTGTTTAATGTCCCTCTCACTTTACTCATATGGAGATGCCACCACTTGCAGGTGGAGGGCTGCAAATTTAGACCTATGCTTGGTACCCAGGGTTTAAATATGGTCTCATCTGAAGGACTGGTCTCCACATCCATCAGTGGGATTCAAAATTAGGAGGTGTATTTCTATCAGATCACTTAATTTGACTGATATACACAAAGTTTTTTTTTTATTAAGATGGATAAAAAAATCATTGTGTATATATCAGTCAAATTAAGTGATCTGGTAGAATTACCCCTTTTGAAATAATTCAGCCTTTGAAATAAACATTGGGAGTTATATCCCTTTCTTTAACTACTTTCACTGGTAGTGACTAGATAAGTTTCCTTAGGCATTGTTAGGTATGGCAGCTCAGCTTCTTGGTGAAGTTAAACTAATTTAAGATAAAAAGACTTGTATAATTCCCTAGCTGAGGCCATCAAACATGATGAATTATAAAATAATTTAAGAGGTTTTTGTGTATAGATTAATTTTGATATTTCCTTTAAAAGAATTGAGTAGGTTTGGAGTTTCCTTATGGCTATCTCATAAAATATTTAAATATTTCACAATATTCAAAATACAAATGTTGATAAGTATCCTCTTTTAATTAATGGAAAAATGGGATATAAATAAATTGTATTGTTTTTGATTTTCAGAAATATATATTATAAATTAATCCAAAGTTATGAGGGAAATGTTTATGATACGTTCTCACAACAATTGTTGAACAGGAAATGTTGTCCATTTGGAATTAAGAGTGGTTGTCTATAAACAATGTGCAAAGTTTTGATGGGATCTCTGGCCTTAGACAGTCATTATCACTCTGTCCCCACAGGGCATGGTCCAACAGGCAGTGGTTGTGACCTCTGATACTATATTTACAAGTCTATTGTGTATGTTCAAGCTGACTTACTTGATAGAAATTATTGTTTTTCTTTCACATGCTCTAAGTGTAGGAGTGTGAATGAATTAGTTATGAGACACTGATATTGGAAATAGGACTAAGGAATGTTTTTCTGTTTTCAGAAAACATTAATCCGGTATGAGTAATGGACCTGGGTCGAACCTTGGAGGAATGGCTGAGCAACTTGGATCTGGGACAGTACCTGTCAAATTTCCATGCTGCAGGAATCACGGAAATTTCACATCTGTTTGCTTTAGATGATGGCTTTTTGACTGATGTTGGTGTTTCTCTTCTGGGTCATCGTAAGAGGATCCTTGAACACCTTCCATCTGTTTCAGGAAGTTCAACTTGTGAAGAAGATTATGTAAACTGTCCCTCTCCACAGGGCTTAGGTCCTCAGGTAGAGGATATTTATGCCAATATTCCACAAAATGTAACAGAGAGACGACCATCGGTGCCAAAAACTTTAGAGCCAAAGCCAAGTATATCATATTCATTTAACAAGAAAAAACCTGTTCCAAGACCAAGAGCCTCAAAGACAGTGCGATCCAGCCCTGGGGGCTCACAACACAGCCCTAGTGTCACCCCAGATGATAGCCTTCCTCCGAGTTATGACACTGTGTTACAAAATCGACAGGGATCTATCTCCCTTGGAGGTATCACCAATGAGGAATCCTCCACTGATGACATGGAAATAGAAAGAAGTCCATCAGCTGCATGGCAAAATGTGTCTCATGATGTTCATATGAACTTTGCTGATAATTTTGCTGACTTTGATTTAGGGCAGGTAAACCATGTGCAAGAGGTGACTTCTCAGAATGAATTGTTCATGTTAAATCATCTTAGTGGAGTACAGCAACAAAATCAATCTTCTCCTGGAAATTATGCAGAGTTTGTCAAATTTGAAAATGCAGGGAACAGATCTTCAGAAACATATGAACCAATATGGATGTCAAAGACTGACACAGAAAGATCAGGACAGACAGAAAAGACTACTCAAGGTTTGTCACCACCTGCTGTAAGTGTAACTGCTGTTTCCACCCCAGAAGCACCACCTCCTTGCAGAACTTACTTTCCATTTGAAGGTAATGTAAATGAGAGCTTTGGCAGTACTAGCACTTATCCCACTGACAGTCCTGTGAGAAAAGATTTTCAGTTAGAGGAGGATGTTGTGTATTCCAATACAGACACTTTTAAAGAGCCAGATAAAGCAGCACCTACCAGATTGGCAACATCATCTGATGAAATAGGGGGTGAAAATGGTAAAAAAGACTTGAATGATTCCACAGAGAGTGATGGATTGAACTCATCGTTTGATTTACCTCCCCCTGAATTTGCACCTCCACCCCTCCCAGATTCAGGATCTACCAATTCAAACCTCTCTGTATTATCAGAATTTGACCCTTTAAATGTTCCAGTCTTTCCCCCTGTACCACCACGTACCACGACTAATTCCCAGGGTACTTCACATGGATATATTAACATTGATTCTGAAGCGGAAAAACGCACAAAGATTAATACTTCAGAAAACAGAGACATTTATTCTTTGGCAAACTTTTCCAGTCTGCAGGTCACCAGCACACCTAAAACCAAAAGCAATGTCATTCAGTCAAACTCAGACCCTTCTCCCTCTCGTTCACCTCAAGCTAGACATCACTTCATATCACAGACTTCCAATATTTCTCTGTCTTCAGATCCCTTCAGAGGGGAGGATCCATTTGGTGACTTTCATGGGGAGTGTGAGGAATTTAATGAGCAGTTTCCTAAACAGAACAGTAGTGTGCGATCAGAAGACATGTATGATAAATGTCTTTATTCAGAAGCAAGTAGCTCTAGCAGTTTTAGTCCACGACAGACTCTGCCTCAGAGCCATATGAGTACCTCTTCTGATCTGTACTCCATGGCATCACCGATTCCAAGTAAGTACAATTGGAGGTTGGGGTACTATAACCATTATTATATAGCAGAGACATTTTTAGCTCATCTGAGCCAGAGGCACAAGTGAGCTTTTCTGATTGAAATTTGTCTGTTGTAGTTGGTATTGTTGTAAACTTTTCACAATCTCATCTTTTTCTCAAGAACCACTGGACCAATTTCAATGAAATTTTGCACAGAATATCTTTGGGTAAAGGATTCAAGTTGTTCAAATAAAGAGCTAGGCCTTTTGAAATGGGAGGTAATCAAAAAAGGCAAAAGTAGGGTAAGTGTCGTAAAAAATCTTATTCTCAAGAACCACTGGGCCAAAAATTTATGAAACTTATTTAAAAGGTTTCTGATATAGTGTAGATTAAAGTTTGTTCAAATTATAGTCCCAGGGGGTTAGGCTGGAGATGAAAGATCAAAGTTTCACGTAGGAATATATAATAAATTTCTTCAATATTTCTCAAGAACAACAGAACCATGACATGATATTGATATGTAAACATCACCAAGTAGTTCAAATCAAGTCCCCCATGCATAGGGTGGGGCCCCAATAGGGGTCAAAGTTTTTAAAAATGGGAATCTATAAGAAAATATGTTGAAAAAGATCTCAAGAATAGAAGGACCATGATTATTTATATTAATATGAAAACATCCCCAGATTTTTCAGACTCAAGTTTGTTTTTTTTTTTCAAATTATGGCCCTTGAGATAAGGTGGAGCCCCAATAGTTTTACATGAGAATATGTAGTAAAATATGTTTTAAAACTCCATCTCAAGTACAGCAGAACCATGATTAGTGGTATCAATATGCTTGGGTATTAATGAGAAAAGCAGAACAAATGTGTCTCAGATTAGCATTCTGGTCCTTGGGCCTATTTTATGGTATGTGGACAATGCTAAAGAATTCTATTTCAATAGATTTATTTAGTGAAATTCATTATAGGGCTTTCAAATTGGATGGTTAGTAAATTATTTAACTGAAAAATGATACCAGTATAACTGGTAACTTGAATGTCATTAGATGTATATGCAAAGAAATTTCTCTTTGTCTGATGCATAATAATAAAGTATATGTTATAGTGGTGATATTGTCTAGATAATTTTGTGGCATTTTATAAAGTGACAACTAAACTCACCTGCAGTTGCATTTATTAAAATGAACAAAATAAACAGTTAATGCATTGATCATGTTGATCAATAATATTTTGCACTTACTCACCCAGATGTGCATACACTTCATTAATACCATGTACGAGTACCAGTTTTATGCATGTAAATTACAAAAAGTAATTATTTCCTGGTTGAACATGTAAGTATATTTACGCCCTTTTACCAATTAATACTGTACGTGTACAGAAATTGGCGTATTCAAAATTTAGCGCAGTCACATTAATTAGTGCTATACATGTCCGTGCCGTATATTGTATTTATAAATGATTTCTTAGCGGTATTCATGAATTAGCGCATTGTTTTCTGCACCAAACCCACTAAAATATGAAGTTGGCTCTTTTAAATACACATTCAGTAATTGAAAGGTATTATCATGATTATATCGATTATTCTATATTCCCAAACAGTTCACAGTTTGTGTTTCATAAACAATACATACGTGATACTTAAACACAAGTGAAATTGTGGAAGTCTAATGATTTAACATAATAATAAAAACCAATTGCACTTACAGTCAGGAAGGCTACTTTAATGTGACCCAAGGATTTGGTAACGAAAATGCATCCATGAGGTTCTTGTCAGTCTATTCAAAAGGACCTGTCTATCGGATAAATCCAGTGAATATCGGATTAGGTCTGATGATAAAGTTGCAATATTTGGTCAAAATGTCCAAAAGTCTTCTCAATTAATTTTTAGGGTTTTTTAGCTCACCTGAGCTGAAGGCTCAAGTGAGCTTTTCTGATCACATTTTGTCCGTCGTCCGTCCGTCTGTCCGTCTGTCTGTCTGTCTGTCCGTCCGTCTGTAAACTTTTCACATTTTTGACTTCTTCTCAAGAACCACTGGGCCAATTTTGACCAAACTTGGTACAAAGCATCCTTGGGTGAAGGGGAATTTAAATTGTTAAAATAAAGGGCCAAGTTTCCTCACAAGGGGAGATAATCAAGAGAAGACAAAAATAGGGTGGGGTCATTAAAAAATCTTCTTCTCAAGAACCACAGGGCCAGTAAAGCTGAAACTTATATGGAAGCATCCTGGGATAGTGTAGATTCTAAATTATTAAAATCATGACCCCCGGGGGGTAGGGCGGGGCCACAATATGGAATCCAAGTTTTACCTTGAAATACATAAGAACAATCTTTAAAAATCTTCTTCTCAAGAACCACTGGGCCAGAAAAACCAAAACTTACATGGAAGCATCCTGGGGTAGTGTAGATTATAAATTGTTCAAATCTTGACCCCCGGGGGTAGGGCGGGACACAATAGGGAATCCAAGTTTTACATTGAAATATATAAGAAAAATCTTTAAAAATCTTCTTTTCAAGAACCACTGGACCAATTAAGCTGAGACATATTTGGAAGCATCCTGAGGTAGTGTAGATTCTAAATTGTTCAAATTTTGACCCCCGGGGGTAGGGCGGGACCACAATAGGTATATTAAAAGATTGGAAATCTGGTAAAGAACAGCATGGCCAAAGTTACTCAGGTGAGCAATGTGGCCCATGGGCCTCTTGTTTTCTTTTCTTAATTTAATTGTCTATATAATACAGCTGATCGTGACTCTTATAAACTCAAAGTGAACAAAGGAAAAACTTTTTAAAAAATTTCTCCAGTACAGTAAGGCAATGTTTAGTCATATCCTCATGTTGTGTGGATTCATGTTAATTCTGGCAAAATTTTTCATGGAAGTAGAGATGAAAAATTTTTTTTTAAATCTTCTGAAGAAAAAGAGCCAGGGATGACTCTGGTGTGCATTATGGCCCATGGACCTCTGTCTCAAAGTGATACATATATCATTATGAATTCAAATTCTGTAGAAAAGGAGATGTAACTTGTGAGAAAGTGGTCCTGACTGTAGCAGCCATTGACATTTAGTCCTGTAGTTTGAACATCTATCTGTTCTGTATTGCTGTTGTATTTATTTTAATTGTACGTCTTAGTTCTCGGGGATCACATCCTGTTACCTAAGAGTGAATTTTGAGATTCTGAAGTCGTTATTCAGTACTTCCTATTTGTTGGAGTACCATGCTTTTTGATTTTTTCCCTAGAATTTCAAGAGGAAATAGATAGACAATTTCTGAGTGAGAACACTTACATCTTAAAAGTGAGAAAACAAGTTCAATTTAATTTCAGCATGGATTATTACTTCAACATGTATACATGTAAATGTATAGTTTGTGATGTTGTTATGTTGCGTTGCATATTGTCAAACACTTGTGTGTGTTTTTAGTTCATGCATACATGTTGTAAAGGGGTAAAAAACTTAATATATTCAATGATTTACAACATTTTACAGATGACATCTCTAATTAATACGTTTGTGAGATGTTACAGATTTTTACTTAAAAATATTTTTTCAGAATTTTATAGAAGCAAAGATGATATTAGTATCCTTAGAGGGCATAAGTACATCCAGTACATGTCTTAATGCATTTCTGTGTTGTATTTTTCTTCATAGACATTATGAATAATGTGTATTTTATCTCAGATATCCCTGCTGAATAAAGTGAAGCAATACTGTATTCAAAATTTCAGGCTTGAACTACTTTGGATGTAGACCCTATAAGTTTCAGTGACCTAGTTATTTAGTTTTTTAAGGTCTTCCGTTTCCAACGGAAGACCTTCTACTGATTGTGATGATTAAGATTATTCTTTTTTTTTTTTTTTCCTAGACGCCAACTTTGACGCTTCATATCTTCCTCATTTTTAAACAGATTTTGTTCAAATTTTCAGAGCTTTTAGACTTTACAAAACACTCTCAGAATACCGTAATACAATTCGGAAATTACCTTCTGTTCACGAGTTATTCCCCTTTGATTGAATTTTGCATGCCTCCGATTTCCAGACAAAGGCTCAGAAATGGTTATAATTGGAGCACAAAACCCTTTGAAATTGAAAAGAGGAAGCATTGAAGTTGTGCACATCGGTTTTTGTTTTTTGATTTTTGCATTAAAAATGGCGCTAGAGAGGGGTCAAAAGTTAGAACGCGGAAAACAGCAAAAAATTTGACATATTTTCCTTTATATCTTGAAAACTGGAAATATTTTGTTAAGACATGTAGAACAAAAGTTGTGCATAATTGCAAGGGCTTTCATATTATACTATTTAAAAGGGGCTGGCCCCTATGATTAGGGATCTTGGGCCCTTAAAAGTTTTTGCTTTATAACTCAAAAACGGTAAATATTTCGATCTGGATCTTGGGAACAAAATTGTTCTTTTACACCTTTTTGATCTAATGAAAATGTTGTTTTGTTCGAGTATACCATGGGTATTGCGTAATACGTATTAGAAAGCAGGACAGGTAAACAGGTAACGTTATTCATTCGGCAAGGAAATTAGACCTCTTCATGTGTATAACTTAAACAGACTTGCTATCAATAATATACCCTGCGGTATTTAATGTTAATTTTCTTTTTAATAAGGTTTAAAACGTGGTTTATGGTTCACTATTAAATTATTTATTACAACTAGTCTTTCTTTTCTTCTTTTTTAAATTAGATTAATAGTGTTCAAAAGCGGAGAATATTAAATCTATCTTTCTACGTTTATTATTACAACAAACTTTGTAAGTGATTTTAAACTGTATGCATTGAATAATTCACGATCATTAGCTGTATGCATATTACGGTCTCCATGTTCAGCTCGATGTTTAGTTATGTAACCTAACGCGCGAATCCCACGCTGTTGATCGAGGTCACTAGTGTACTAGCCACCTGTGGCCATAAACAAAGATAGTATTTGTGATCGCGTATAATGTCAATTTTGTACAAAGAGCTATTAATTAATGGAAAGTTATGTTTTTAATTATATCGAATCAGTAAGATTACTTTACTGATCTTTTATAATCTTAATTCCAAACACTGGTGCATAAAAATCATTTTGAATTTTAATCGCTGTTTTTGTCTGTTCACGCAACAATACATTTAAAAAAAAGTATTGCTCTATCCCGTGTTGTTGTATTTTAATTCATCTGCAATTGTAATTGAATGGGGGCTTCGGTAAATAATTGTAATTACTACGCATGCTACGCACATATTATTTTTACCATCACTCTTGTGAATGTCCATTTATTATTTATAGAATTAAATAAACATTAACATAAATAAAAATTCCTTCAAATATACATGTACTATAATTCAAGTCTTTGTAATATAGCAAACAGTTTCATCCATCTCTGCCGCTTTGTGTCTTAAGTGTTGTAGTCCAGTCCTTGTTTACATACACGTGGCTACAGAGAGCCGCGGGCACCTCGATGTTGAAATACATTGTGTACTCTGATAGTTGCTCTACACAGCACAAACAACTAACGTGTACATGCAGTGTAGTAATTGGCAAAGATTGTTTGAAAAATATAAACTGGCATGTGTTCGCTACGAAGCATTCATTTTAAAATTTTATTTACATGTAGATACCTTATAAGAACAAAATAAAGTAAATGTATAACACTTAGAACAATGTTTAAACAGGTAAGCGTTTTCATTCGGCAAGTAAATCAGAACTCTTCGTGTGTATAACTTAAACAAACTCGCTATAAATAATATACCCTACTGTATTTAATGTTAATTTTCTTCTAAATAAGGTTTTAAACGTGTTCTATGGTTAACTCATAAATTATTTTTTACAACTTTCTTTTCTTTTTTAATTTAGTTTTAAAGGGAACAGCGTCTTCTAATAAAGGAAGGAATTAAATGTATCTATATAACTATATAAGTAATATTAAACTTTAAGCATCGAATAATTAATGATCATTAATCCATCGTGCAGAAACAACGACTAATGAAACATTATGTTTTTTTTTAATTTATATTGAATCTTTAAGATAACTTAATCTCATCTTTGATTTAATCTTAAGCGTTCCAAACACTAGTGCATAAAATCATTTCTAATTTTAATCGCTTTTACCGGCCTGTTCACTGTCGACACAACAATACGATTTAAAAAAAAAACAACAACAAACAAACAATTTATTTCTCTGTCCAGTGTAATTGTATTCAATTGTTATTGAAAAGGTGCTAAGGCAAATAATTGCAATTAGTGATGGAAGTATTAAGTATTAATACTTGTGTAAAGTATAATTTTTACTATCAGTCTCTTAATTGTTTCTTCATTTAATTTTTCATTAAATATTAAACTATATACATCAAATAATACTTTTAAACATACAATAATTCACGCCTTCTTACAGCACAGTTTACATTCTGCTCTGTCGCTTTGTAACCCAGTCTTTGTGCACACGTGGCCGCAGAGAGCCGGGGTCATATCGGTGTTAAAATACATTGTGTACTCATAGCGATTAATGGAAAATTGGGTTTGAAATCATTTCGAATCTTACATATTATTTTATTTTACTCTATCTCACGCTTATTTTTATCAATCCTTACCGCCCGTGCATTTATTCATTTCAAGTTTTACGCATTTTAATTGCCGACTTAACCATTAAGTTTGCAACAATTTATTTTTCTGTCTCGTGTTTTAAACTGCATGTACACATGCATGATAATTGTAAGTGGAGGTGACTTTTTCAATTCTCGGCATCCTCACAATGTCAAGGTATTGTGATTTCGGAACCTTAATTGACATTGTGAGGATGAATTTTCGGGAAAATCGGAAAGTTTTACGGATACATACATACATACATGCATGCAAGTACAGAACATGCTCTTTTTATAAGCACGATCTTGAATTCGAATGTACAAGTGTACATGTATATGCAAGAGCGCCCCAAATGTACGCATATCGAGTGTTTAAAATACAGAGAAATACAAAATCCCCGGTCTCTGTTTTACATTATCTTTGCAACAAAATATTGGTTAATCTGAAATCAATTTTATTGATCTATAGCTTATTTTGAAGTAAATTATCGGTCCACTGAGTTGATAATGAGTTGTTTTTATAACGGGTACATTTAGAGTATTCCGAATCACTTTTTACATTTTGACTGTAAACGATTTTATTAACAAGTTTATAAATGGTTGGTTGGTATTAAAGGAAAGCCAATTCAATGAAAAATCAAATCTACATTACACGGCGAGTCTATCTACGATACAGGCCTTGACAGGGGTTATATTTACATCACCTTTTTAGTGTATTGCAGGTCACTTCCGGGTATTTCGAATCACCAGGTAAATGGCTAAAAACAGTCAGATAACAACATTATAATTAATGAATTAGTTGGTATTGTTTACCAAAAGTATCAAAAAATAAAAAGAATTATTTTCTTGTTGAATGTTGTTGTTTTTTTTATTAAGTTATTAAAGCTCCCCCCCCCCCCCCCTTCTGTAGACACACTATAAAACAGCGTTCTCAGAGGCGGATCATGCAGAAAAGCAAATACCAACAGAATATTACTTTCTGAAATTACCTGATTGTAAATTGTTGTCCTGTAAATATAATCATAATGGCCGTAGGAACCGGGGGGGGGGGCACGGGGGGGCATGCCCCCAATAATTTTGCCGATTTATAGAATACTATAGAAAATATAGCTATGTGTTTGTGCCTCCTCAATAATAACGTCTGATGACATTTTTTTTTTTCGCTTGTCAAGGAATTTTGGTAGGTGATAGTGCCCCCCAACTGAAAATGTATGGTTGTGCCCCCTCAAAGTGAAATTGCTTCCTACGGGCCTGATCATGATAATTATGTAATTTTTTTTTTACCTATGTGATTTTTTTAATGCAAATAATTAACACTGAACTGTCATAATTCTACGAGTAGGCTACCAAATAATGATATAATGATGATAAAAAAAATTGTGAAAAGGAATTAAACCAACTCATGCTTAGATTTCATGATTATTAAGAATGACGTATATCACTGCATGCGTGTACTCGTACATATCAACATTGATCAACACTGATCACGTGTATACCGGGACCCGGGATAGTCTTATTATAGCTCTTGCTTTGTCAAATCATTACTTTCATACCCCTTGCATTTAAGAAAAACAATGTTATAAAAAATAATAATAATAATCTGACATATAACAAGTATACATGTAGCGTGTGCAATTTATTTGGCTAGGGGCATGTACACACGTGGTTCGAAACTGTAGGGGGCTACAAATGCGGCCATACCTAGTATATTTTTGAGGTGTTATTAAAAACAAATAATACTCACAAAAGCTTATAAAATTGCCGTTCTATCGATACCTTATATGCCATGTTTCATCCACCAACAACGCCACGACGTCGATGAGAAATACCATGCAACGTTTCTACACGGGCATTTTCTTCGAAAAGGATAAGAAGTTAATGAATTAAAATAATTAATTCTTTTAGTTAACGCATTATGTTTACCTCTTTATTTGTTGTATGCAATAAGTATAGACCTTACTAATAATGACTGTTTGGTTGTCACACCTGTGCACGTGTCGTGCAAGGTACAGCGGTAAGGTAAATTACCGAGAGTCGCGATATGCGGGGTGATTCGGAATACCCTAAATGACTGTGGTCCATTGAATTAACCTGTCAAATCTAACATGGGCCCACATAATACGACTAAATTCGTTTCATGAATGAACTGGTTCTACAGTATACAATATCTTTTCTTTAGATCTGTTTGTTTATTATTTTCAACCACAATCTGCAGTACATGTATAGTTACACGAAATCCATGCACAACGGCGCTACACCTGTCAATCAAAATCACTCGATATTGTGAACTCAGTCTGGTGCTACGGCAGCATTTCCGAAGTGATTCAAAATATTCTTTCGGCTTATTCTAATTTTTCGCGTTGTATAATAAAATTTTGGAACAAAGTTGGAATTAAGGCTGGAGCTGCATGCTGTGAATTTATCACACCTGCAGTCTGCAGTCTTCCCATCTTACATGTATATGAAGCATCTGTTGAGTAATGTTGTTTGTTGTTTTATTGTTGTTTTATTTGAACCAGAGACATTACATCTCATAGGTATACAAAATATGTACATAAATATTTATACATAAGCTTTGCACAGGATAAGTGTAGTATATGCTATACAATATACATTACATGTGGCATTTACATAAACAATAGCATTTAATGTATTATCACTTCTTATTGTACACTATCTAAAACATCATTTCTTAATTGATAAGAAAAATACAGAAATTTACCTAGGTTACATAGTTCTTTAGTATTTGTGGAATTCAGTAACTGTACTAATTTAAATACTGATGGTTTTTTAAAATAATAACTCTTCATAATTATATTTAATTCTTAGTTCTTCATATCGAGGACATTTTAATACAAAGTGAAATTCGTCCTCTATCTCATCTGATATACATATTTCACATTTTCTATCTTTTCTTTCTATGTTACAATACCTTCCCCTCTCTATCCTTAAATCATGCGCTGATAGTCTTAAACGACTAATAGGTATTCTATACTTTGAATGTAATGGTTTTCTTAAATACGTCTGTAGTACAACATTATCCACTAAATGTTGATATAAAAATATTTAGGAGAATTACAAATTCTTGCCATAATATCTTGTTTATAACCGTCATACATTCTTTGAAATACGATGTTCAGAGAATTATTATCAATACAATTGCTATTATACATGCCAGTTAAACCAAGCCTTTGAAATTCCTTCTTAATGTTTACAATCCATTCATCATTATTTTCCACCATATCTTGATAACATGATTGTAAAATACAATTATCACTGTTTTTTAATTTCACCCAATATATCAAAATTTTCTTTTTCCTTTCTAGTATAAGTGGAAATCTACCTAATTCACAATAAACTGCATCATTACTGGTGCTTTGTCTGACTTTTAAAACTCTTTTCCAATAAGTTAAGTGAACATTTTCTATATCTTGACCCTTGTGAAATCCCCATACTTCAGCTCCATAACTCATTACACTGTTAATATAGGTATCGAATACTGCTAATTGTGTTTCTACGTTAAAATGCAAATCCCTGGTTTTACAATTTACACCATACATAGCTTTTTTTTACCCTGACATGAAAAAGTTTCTGTGTTTCAGCAAATTTGCCATTATAATTGAACAACATAATGAATCAGAGAGCATAATGTGCGGAACAAGTTTGATTGAGATTTTTGCTTTTCCTTTAAGATAAAATGATTAATAACATAATTTATGCATCTAATAGATACATATAAATGTACATGTATAGCTTTTTAAAAACAAGAATCTGTAATTGAAAATGTGAAAGTGAAGAGTTTAGGTAATAGTTCTTAACCAATTAAAATTTAACGACAGTTCATTCATTCCTAGTCTCTATATAACTTTTAATTACGGCCGTGCCCTCTCCCCTTCAATTGATGTCTTATACATGCTTTTAAATTCTGTTATGTATCAAGAAATTTCCACAGGTACTTGTGGACAGGATCCCCCCCCCCCAATTCAACCCCAATGTTTGTTGGACATTTTTTTCCACAAATTATATTTATTACACTTATTCATCATGTGTACCATAGGAAAAAATCGAGAACAATTACCTGTGGAAATTTCTATTTGCCCCCCCCCCCCAAAAAAAAACTGAAATTGTTTTCTACGGGCTTGACAACAGGTACTTGTGGACAGACCCCCCCCCCCCCCCGGTATTCAACCCCGAGGCTTGTTGGACATCTTTTCCACAAATTATATTTATTGCACTTACTCATCATGTGTACCATATGAAAAAATCGTGAAAACCCCAAAATAATCGTTCCACACAAAAAATGCCTCACTATGTACAGTTAAAACATTAATTTTTCATATTTCTTGATGAAATTAACATTAAAAAATCAACACAAAATTAATACCGAATTACATATCACTTGAATTTATCATAAAGCAGAAAATCTGTTCTGCGGGCTTCAAGGCCAGCTCAGGAACCTAAAGATGTCCTCATTTTCCAAGTCCAGTACAAAACGTAAAATAAATGAAATAAATCACACAATCACTGGGATGGACTCAAAGAAAGAAGACTCTTGAGGAAAAGATATTTTGATTCGACTTGTAGACTGAAATAAACCAATATTCTCTTTTTGCCACTCTTTCCTGGTGCCCTGGGACCCTGAATGTAGGATCAGTATTTTTTTTCACAGGTCCGTTGTGCGGATTGTACGGGGGGGGGGGGGCAGACCTTCTGAAAATAGTCTTTTGCTGTAGTTTTAATATGTAAATTTTGATTTAGTTGCTGCTTGCCCCCTCCCCACTCTTTGTTTCTCTACGGTCATACATAGGCGAATCCCAGCAAAAATGTAATGACCCCCCCCCCCTCCAACACACACTTTTTTTTAAATGTGTATTGCGATAGGACTTAAAATTGGAAAACATTTTCTGTATATCTCTACATCGAAAAATATAAAACAAATATTTTTTTTTATATTTCCTTTTTAAAACAACATAGATAATTATGCATAGCTAATTAAATACTGAATTAAATATTTATCTTTGCAGACAATATGCTCTGGGTTATAGAACATGATGTGAAAGCGTATCGTAATGCACCTTGTAATCCTTTGGATTTTCAGATTTAAGGCCAATGCGAAAACCCAAAGACGCCGACATTTTTTTATGCTACTGTAATCGAAGATCCGGGGGCATGCAGTTTTTGTCCTGTCGACCTGTCTATTTGTCTGTTAGACTGTGTTAGCCTCTTTGTCCACAAAAACTTTAACTATGCCCATAAAATTTGATTGGTTGGAACTACTGCTTTCATATTTCTTATGTGTATTCCTAGTAACAAGGACTTCCTTCAGGTACCAACATATTTGACCTCTTGACCTTGAACTTGGAGTTTGATCCTCTTTCGCAAAATTTTACCAAACTATAACCTTGGCCAAAACTTTTGAACAGTTGGTGCTATGGCTTTTATACTTCACATCTGTATCCCTTGTGATAAGTCTCCTCCTTGGGTATAAATATGTTTGACCATTTGACCTTGACCTTGGAGTTTGACCAACTTTTAAACAACTTTAGCCTTGACAATAACTTTTGAATGACTAGTACTAGGGGTTTTATATTACATAGGTAATTTTCTTGTGACAAGGCCTGTCATTGTATACCTATAATTTTGACCATTTTACCTTGACCTTTGAGTATGTCCTACTTTTGAAAAACTTTAACCTTGGTTTTAACTTTTGAACAGTTGGTGCTAAGGCTTTTTTAATACCACATGTGTATTCCTTGTAACAATTAAGACCTTCCCTCAAGTACAAACAATTATGATCCCTTGACCTTGGAGTTTGACCTTTTAAAGAAATTAACCTTGGCCATAACTTTTAAACTGTTGCTGCTGTGGCTTTCATACTAGTATATATTTCACAGTATATTCTTTGTTCAAGACCTTTATTTGGGTAATAACATTTTTTTTATCTTTTGATCTTGACCATGGAGTTTGACTTGCATTTGAGAAACTTTTAACTTTTGCCATAAGATGCCATATGGGGGCATCAGTGTTTCAAAAATCACACGTTGTTCAGTATCCAAATTGGGCATAAAACATTTACAATGATCCTTTAAAGCAGTGAGTTGAACCTAATAAATTACAACTATAGAAATTATGATAATTTATTTCGATGTATGGTCTAAAAAACGTTTATTATACCTCTGTGAAAACTAGCTTACAAGTGAAAAATCACTAGTAGAATTTGATTGGCCGAGAAAGTCACGTGTCCATCATGTTTGCCCTGCAACAAAACGTCGTGTTTCACGATTGTGACGTCACAATTAAACGAGTGAGGAGTTAGATTGTTTATAGCGACGCTGCTAACTTCGTTCGCGCGGTAACAACAACTAAAAATTCACCCCAAAAAATCACCTTAATTAATGGAATTGCATACAGATAGTAGATTAAACGTTCTTTGTTAAAATGTTTGCACTTTTCAAAATTCGATTATGGAAATACAGCTAACATATGTCATGAGACGTCACAGTCTAGACGTTCCAAATGTCTCGTGCTGTTTGAAGAGGCGGATCTTAAAATTAAGTAAACAATGCACTCCCCCCAACGGTCGCACCGTCAACATATTATCGTTGATTGACTGTGTCGATTTAAATGTGTAAAAATGAAATAGTGGTGTTTGAATGTTACTGGTGTGATCACACAAACTTGTCACGTAGGATTTTTTTTAATGAAACGAGGAAGCAAATTCAGTTTGTTTTGTTTTTTTTTTGGGGGGGGGGGGGCAGCCATACATTTTCAGTTGACAGTTGAGGGGGCACTACTACCATAAATTTCCTGACAAGCAAAAAAAAGGTCACCAACTACCAAAAATTCCTTGACAAGCAAAAAAAAAAAAAAAAAAAAGAAGGTTATCAACGTTTTTATTGAGGTGGCACAAGCTATAGTATCTATGTCTATGTCTACTATAGTAATCTATATATCGGCAAAATTATTGGGGGGTACGCCCCCACCCCCCGTGCCCCCCCCCCCTCCCCCGGTTCCTACGGCCATGTTGATTAAATTTAGGGTCACTAAGGAAAGAATGTTTTGACTGGATGAATGGTTTGAAAGAACATGTGTTAACTTGTCGAGTCGGTAACACATAGATGGGGTTTGCTTATAAACAGAGTGTGTCATGGTTTGATGCAAGGTCATTTGAACGAGTTCAAGGTCATCAACGGAGAAACAACATTCCTTAACTGTCTTTCTACTGGTGAGACATTGCAAGTTGATACCCCTTACAAGATTGCTTATAACCTTAGAATGTGGCATGACCTTGACTCAAGGTCACTTCTTCCTGTTCGCAGCTCCAACGGAAGACCTATTCGTTGCTTTGCAACGAGCTCTGCTCTAGTTTTTTCTATTTTTCTGCTGGAGAAAGTTATAATGTATAAAGACTGCAGTTTAAAGATTAAAAAAAAAATTAATGAAATAAATAGATCAAGATTGTATTAAAGCATTTTTTAAAAAAATCACTGATACATGTATTTAGTTGTTAAGTGTATCAATATGAGCACTTGATATAATCATATAAAATGAGAGCTTATAGAGTACAAAGGTGAGCTTTGATGTGATTAGTTGTTCAAAAGCAATTACAGTGTACATGATTTGATTAATTTAATTTGATACTAATTAGTATGTTAAGATGCATCAACACGATTTAAGTACTGTAGCTTGATGGAATCATTAATGATATCCGAGATTTCATATGGTTACATATAATGAATCACAGAGGATTTGAATGGGTGTAATTTGCCTTGTACCAATACACATCAATTGTTAATACATGTAATAATAAAGAAGGGGTTGCTTAGTGTAATATGCATATAGCTTGAGACATATTATAGGGTAATGCAAGCAAGTATACACTGACAAATCATCAGAGACTCTCAAGCATATCCTCTTTTACACACTTCAAACATTTTCAGAAACATGGAACATATTCTAGGGATGATAGTTTCTATTAAACCCCTGAAGATGCTGAGTGTTGGAAATGTCTGTCCAAATAGGACAACTTTCAAAATTATTGGCTTGACAACAGCTATAGTAAAACATTGATGCTTATTGCAAAGTGCCAAGGACAGACAATTTTGCTTCATTATAAATGTAATTTTTTATATCTGTCAAGTTCATAATACTATTCAAAACGAAGGGGAATGAAGATCACTTTGCTATAAGAGTAAATTCATTGTAAGGGTCTTAGCCATAAGCGTATTTTCTATATCTAGATCAATCTTTTTATGAAAGAAGAAAGAGGGAAATCTACATTGTACAACACCTATATAATTTTTCCGCAGGATTTTTTTTTTTTTTGCTCATCAGAGTCAACAAACTTTAGGTGAAGTTATACAAGTTTTTACCATCATGTTAAAATTTAATAATTTCAAGCAAACCTGTCATAAAGCATCCTTAGGTGAAGGGGATTCATGTTTGTTCGAATGAAGGACCACACCCTCTTTGAAGGGAAGATAATTAACAAATAGTGAAAATTTGGAGGGGTCATAAAAAAATCTTCTTAAGAAACTATGAAATGTATACGAAAGCTTCTTTACATAATGCAAATTTAAGTTTGTTCAAATCATGGCCCCATTGGTTAGGTAGGGCCAGTCAGTATAGGGGATAGAAGTTTTACATGAGAATATATATATTAGGAAAAAGTCTTTAAAAATCTTCTTTTCAAGAAAAGCAGGGCCATGATTAATCATATTAATTAATATGCAAGCATTCTCGGATATTGCAGATTCGAGTTTCTTCAAATCATGGTCCCTTGGGAATAGGCGGAGACCACTGTAAGTAAGGGATAAAGTTTTACATGGAAATATATGTGAAAAAAACTTTAAATATTTTCTCAAGGACAGCAGGGCCATGATAAGTCATATTGATATGCAAGTAGTCTCAGTTAGTATAGATTTAAGTTTGTTCAAATCATGGCCCCTGGTCTACATGGGGGTAGGGTAGGGCCGAAATAAAGGAATGTGAATTCATATGAAATATTTATTAAAAATCTTCTTCTAAAGAACGTCAGGGCCATGATTAGTCATACTGGTTTTGATTCGAGTTTGTTCAAATTATGGCCCTTGGGGTTAGAATAGGGCCACAGTAAAGGATACAATTTTTTTAAGGGAATACGTAGGAAACAAATCTTCTCAAGAACAGCTTGTCCATGATGAATTATAATATGTATCTGGTAAGCAACCCTATTTAGTGCAGATTAATGGTTCAAATCATGGTCCACTATGATAGGGTTGTGCCACATTAGGGAATCAAAGTTTCAATAAGGAATTATAAATCAATGTTTGCAAAAACAGCAAGGCCACACTAAGATTAATAGTTCAAATCATGGTCCTCTATGATAGGGTTGTGCCACATTAGGGAATCAAAGTTTCAATAAGGAATTACAAATCAATGTGTGCAAAAACAGCAAGGCCACACTAAATCATATCAATGGGCAAACAATTAATTTTTTTAATTAATAATTTTAAGCCTCTCTACCAACAAATGTAAAATCATGGCTCCCAGTGGCCCATGGTTCAATCTCTAGTGGTGGGCTAATTGTTTATATTATACTTTCATGTAAATTAGTTGAATCTGATTCGTCTAGAAACATTTGTTAAAAAACACTATTACCCACTGAAAAATGAAGCCATGCCCTCCAGCATAGCAACAGTCAACATTACTTGACGACAGGTGATATTCCAAAAAATAGTGACTGCACAGTATTTATGTGCGCAAGGTTAACTGTTATATGTATTTGTATAAAACATTCAGTATAATAAAATAAATATTGCATGTAGTTGAGTGTAACATTGAAAATTTTCACCCCTAGAAAACCAATGTCAACCTCTGCTGTGCCTCGGTTGACAATGGTTTTCTTGGGGTGAAAATTTTCAATGTTATACTCAACTGCACGCAATATTTATATAATATATTGAGAACACATCATAAGATCTTTGAAAAAATTCTTATTTTCTAAAGGAATCTATTAGGCAGACTGATTTTAAGATTGAAATAAATGAAAAACATTACCAAAATTTGTGAATTCAAGTCTGCTGGGACCAGCATTTGGGCCACAGGGAGGGGCTAAGTTGGTCAGGCCAGTTCAGGTGAGCCCAAAATGGGTATAGCCTGAGAAACTTCTGAACTGCTTAAAAAACTGGTTCATTCTGAACTTAAAGATTTTTATCAGGCAAAGAGAAGGAAACAGAGAATGCTTAATGTAAGTCAACTAAAGTATAAAATAATGGTAGTAATGAAAGTGATCCTTGTGGCCGAAATAAAAACTCCTATCACTTTATAAAATATTTATACTATATAAGTGGAATTTTTAGTGAGATGCAAATTTAGCGATTTATCCCCAAAAATTGGTACACTATATATTTTTAGCAAGAAGTAATTTTAGCGATTTCATTATGTCAAGAAAGAAAGCTATATCAACCGATACAGAATAAATTGGTAGCAATATTCAATTTTAGCAATCTCAAAACCCTAGCTAATAATGCCAAAATTGAATCCTCACTAAATATTCTGCTTATATATATAAATAACAGACATTAAATAATTATAAACCAACAGCCTAGCTGGAGAGCATGTCTATACCTGACCATGCCTTGTATCAAAAAGAGAAATAATGGATCAGGATGGAACTGAACATATGTACGTTAATGTAGAGATGAGTTGAAAAGGAGTGTAAGTACCAGGGCAATTTGCCCTTAACTTAAATTGTACCCCAAATACACTTCATCAGCATAAATCAATTTCAGATGAGCATGGTAGCCCATAGGCATTTTTGTTCAAAATGACTTTTCCTTAATGGACAGATGAAGCATCAAATAAAATGACAGTTTATTGACAGTATAGGTATATCACAGATATTTTACTTCCGTTTACACATTGCCACCAAATATTGTAAATAAAACTGTGATCAATACACAGTCTTAATTATGAACACAGAATGACTGTTCAAGATATATGGCCTATTGTAAAACTGCAAGTGAATTAGGATCATAATGGTGTTCATTTTTACAACTTCCTTGGATAACTACAGTGTGGACATGTTATAATTGATTCAGTGATGAAGTAAATGTACAACATGGAAGTTATAAACTAATTTTAATTTTATTGGAGGATTAAAATGGATCAGGATGGAACTGAACATATGTACGTTAATGTAGAGATGAGACATTTATACTTCAAGTCAGGTAAACAACCTTAAAGTTTTATCCAAATCATTTGTAACAATTGATGATACCCATTTTGAGTACCTGGTATTGTGTTAAGTATGTTCTAAGTTATACTGATCATTTCTGTGCAAAACAGAATTCTTTTAAATGGAATCTAGATATCTCATTAAATTTAAACAAATTATCATGAATTTGGACTATCATGGATTATCTGCACTTTTATATAACGTTTACTTCATTGTGATGTTATAATGCTTTAGTATGTTACATTTCTATAGATAATAACAAGTTTCTAAATAAACCACTTTACTATCAAAATGTGTTTTTATACCTTTCCTATACATTCCAGAACTGAACATTAATTAATATATATTGGACTCTGCAAAGTAAAACCTCCCCATTTTATGTATGTTGCAAGTTTTTAGAGATTTTTGTATAACACTGACCTAAAGTGATATGCAGTTTTTCAGATAGTATTACAAGATTTTTAAAAAAAGTCTCATAAAAGGTGCACTTACATATAAATTTTAAATTCCTATTTATGAATTTAGAGTACCTGTAGCACTATTATCATGATTATAGGTGGACTGTCTATATTTGAGTCAGATATAACATGCAACTTCCTTGTCAAGCACTATAATATCAGAAATAAGTGGTGTAGAAAGGTAATGGGGAGAGGCTGAAACTATTCATTGAGTAAAGCAAAGGTGTTCCATCATGTGCATCAGCATTTGAAGATATTATATTATTAGATGAAAATTTTGTATACCATCTTTATAATTATTTTTGATGTGTTACTTACTTTATTAAAGCAGGTGTTTTAGCTTTAACCTATAACTCAAGTTAATAAAAAATTCAGGACAAGGAAGCAAAATTAACTATCAGAAATTTTTTTAAATTTTTTTTTTTAAAAAGTAATCTAGTGACCTTTATGGAAGATGTCAAAGGTCAGTGTTAAGGTACAGTTAGACCAAAATAAAATTATTGTTTGTTTGGAATTGCCTTCTGCCTCATTGAATGACCCCTCCTGGAAAAATTTTATTGACCAAAAATAAGAATATTTTTTTATTTAATCAATTCTTGGCCTGTTATCACATGTGCCACCGTGAGTGTCGGATCTAAGCAAAACTGGGTTCCTGGTTAATGGGAGATACCCTTTACAAAAAGGCAGAAAATAATGTGTTCACTGCTTACTGAGATTTTTATCATAAATTTTAATTTAACTTTAATTTTGAAAAAAAAAAAAATTTCCCTCCCTCCCTCCTGGGTCTGAAACCTCCCAGGCGGCAATTCCAAACACATTTTTTTAAGGATGGCCTTAGTACACAATTTTTGTAAGTGCTACAATGATTGCTTAGTTTCCTTTTTTTAAAGTACTGGTAAAAGCAGGCCATTTCTTTGAAACTGTTGTTTTTATTTCACTAACAGTTACTTATTGAGACACAGGGGAAAACCATTGTGGTTGAATTAAGGTTTACCTTTAAGTTTGTGGTAAATCTGGATGGACGCACTTAACAATCCCCAAATTTGTTCAGATTAGTTGTAACGTACCCTTATTATAAGAAAACTGACAGATTCTCAAGACATGAGAGTTTTTTTCTCTCTAGATAATGGAGAATCAGAATGCTGATTATACAGCAGTAAGAAAATAAAGTGTTAGAAATAATTTTTTCTTGTTTTGATTTGACTTCTGTGGATTTTCCAAGATTTCCGGAAAGTGTCTGACGAAAGGAAATCTCCACTTCTATGGATTATAATTAAAGGTTTCTGTTCACAATTTTCAATTCAACAACACTCAAGCAGGATACAGACTGTTTTTTAAGAAATGCCAGTGACTGTCACTAAATTTTATTCTGGTAAGACCGAATTCATATATATGTACTCTACACTTCATTATTAAGATATCTATATCTGAGCAAAAGTGTGGGGACCTATCAGATTTAAAACACTACAGATCAACAGTTTTCACTACTTCTGTTCATTTTTGTCTCCTTCTCTTCTGCAAAAGTGAGATACATTAAATTACTTTCATCTATCTGTCCATCTGCCTGTTTGTCAGTCTGTATTTTTCTCATGTACATTACCTTAGATAAGACCTTTCCAAATGTACTCTGAGTTTTGGCCCCATGAGCTTGACCTTGAAGGTGACCTTCTTTTCAAAAATAATGTTATATCCCAAAAAACTGAAGCTCTCTGTATAACTCAGTGTGTACATGGTACATCATGGTACACAATCATAATAGAAAGCAGAGCAGATCATCTTTATTACAAAAAGACAAAGAAGTATTCAGTGTTTAATTAATCATCATCAAAATACGTAAATTTTATTAATTTTGAATATAATAATGTGGAATGTATTTTTTTTTTAGCAGTTTATCTATATTATTCAAATCTGGAGTTTATTTAAGAAATAAAGTCCGCGTTATCGTGAATGTTGCAGGATAACCTCCGAGGTCGAGAAATGTTGTCTGAAATATAAAAGCCGAGGCGTTAGCCGAGGCTTTTATATTTCAGACAACATTTCGAGACCGAGGAGGTTATCCTGCATCATTCACGACAACAAGGACTTTATTTCTATTCTACTAACGGCTCTAAAATACAGTTGATCGTTTTCTCTATAGAGAAACGAATTAGGTCACCATGTCGCAATTTCGCTGTTCCATTTAACACCAGAGGGTCAATCGATTGCATAAAATGCAGACGATTTCAGCTTTTGTTGGATTAAAAATATCCTTTAATTATTTATAAATTTGCTTGTAACATAGATTGATTAATTTTTATGAATGAAAAATAACAAAATCAGTTGTCTATTTCATTGATTTATCAGTAAAATCACGGGAGTGTAAATGTTGTGGGGAGGTCCGTAGAACAGCCCCATTTGGCTATAAAAATGGATATTTATCAGCTGTTTCAGGCAATACACACGTTTAGACTGCGGAAGACGACACATCGATATGGTCTAAATAAGTATTAGATTATACAGTGAAATATTTATTTCAACTGTACAGATTTGACATGTGTTTCTGATCTGATAATTTTTTGATGACGTTCGTGATTTATTGGAGAATAATGTCCGCGGCATTTCTTTGATCTCGGCAATAACCGTAGTAGAATAAATGATATCTCCTAGATATTAAAAATATCTGAATCAACAACATGCAGTACATGTCAACTTCACCAGAGGCAAGGTTTCAAAAACATAAAATTGGTACAAAAGAAAAAAAGTACATGTATGTTCATTAGAATATAAAGATAGTTTTATGTTCTAGATATGAAAGGGAAAAAAATAAAAACATCTCAAATAAAATATACTACCTACTTTGGATTTCATTGGTGTCCATTTCACATATAATTGTTTTTAACAGAGAAATTATTTGTGCCATACTTGTCCATGCAGTACCTAACAGGTAATCTGTTATTCTTGTTTGAAAATCATTATTTATATGTACACTGCAAGCAAAGATTTGTCTCAAATATTAGACTTGTCAGAGAAACATCCACATCATCAATGTACTCTGTTCTCTTAACAGTTCACAACAAATTATTATTTCAATTTTCAAATAATAATAGGTTCCTAAGTTACCGCAATTGAAATTAAAATCTCTTTAATTTTGTTATTTTGTGTAAATGATCATATATGATCTAAATCTATGTGCGCACTGTGATGTAAGTCATGTACGTTTACAGAGAAAAGATAAAGGAGTGGTCTTTACATGATGATGACTTTCAAAATTTGAATTTCTAACTTCTGACAGTGACTTTGTTTTGGGTAACATATAACAAAAGAATGTTGTGACTAGTATTGTTTTCTAATGAAAAAGAACTACTTGTAGAACTATAAAATAATTGATAAAGTGTGTAAATAGGGGGAGAGGATCTTTCTCCTTCTGATATTGATGGTATGTACTTTTTCTTTATCGTTGTAAAATAATTGTTGTGAATATAATGATGTAAATTTATTTTTGAGATAACCCCCAGGTTATGAGATATCAAATGTATGCACATACTTAACAGTATACCTTTATATAAAAGTAGTACATTGTATAGGATATCCATAGATGATGTATATAGAGCTTCCTGAATTTAACACAATGCAGATGCAGTTTACAGAAGTTTTTTTTGGAGGAAGCAAGGGATATTTTAAGTTAAATAGTCCATGTTTAGGATATTGGTTTATCCTAAAATGTTAACACTGGATACAGAGGATATTCAGGGATTTACTTTTTTTGTGATGGTCATTTTTAATATTTTTGAGAATGAAGAATTCTAACAGTGATTCAGGCAAGTGTAATATTATTTTGGGAAAAAAGATCTTCAACCATTTGTTCCTAATGTATAGATAGAATGTGATTTTTTATATACTACTTTAGGTTTAAGGTATTTATTTACTAGTTAATGTATATTTAGGTCAACAGTATCAATAAAGATAAAGTTTAATGTTAGAAGTGAATTAATTTATCTTACATGTCTTAGGTAGGTTATGTACAGCACAATAAATACATCAAGTTCTTATACATGTTATGGAAACAGGTGGTTTAGGTAGCTTAGAGCAGTTGACTTTAAAATGAGCAAAAATTAATTTTTTCATTAATCCTTTACAAGCTTAATCAAAAAACAACAACAACAACAACAAAAGCAGAAAAAAAAAAACAAACAAATGAAAAAAAAAGAGGTGGTACTGTAAACCAACATTTATTCGCATGTGAGAAATATCTGCAAGTTTGGTGACCTTCTTTTCATTGCAGATATTTCTCACCATGAACCATAAATTCAGTTATGCGTTTATATAGTACATTTATTCAGTTGTTAAAGAAAAAGGGTGTACAAGATGAGGACAACCCCCTGCTCTAGGACAATACATTTCTCAATTTTCAAAGTTCATGGAAAAGTTATATTTTTCTTATATAATGTTTTCAGTAATGTAGTGGAAAGTGGGTTTATTAGAGCCATAAAAATTATTTTTGAATATGAATGGGTCAAATAAAAAGTTTCCATTATTCATTAATTAATGTTTAAATGATGGAAAAGTAAATGTAAAATCTATTTCATGTTTCAAAAAAATGAAGTTTGAGCCCATTCTATATGAAAATCGAACATTTCTGAAAAAAATTATGCTTCAACAAATTTGTTTATTTAAATCACACTAACACACAAAAAGATGAGCAAGCTTCGTAGCCTAGTGGCTAACGCATTCAGTCTTACGCCTAACTGTGAACTTCGGAGAGAGTTGGAATCATGCGTGATTTTTTTTTCTTTTTCACATACCTTAAAACGTTAGTGAAAAATAAGTTATTTGTCAATAATTTATTCAACAAAATATAGGAAGCAAGTGTGTAAAAGATATTGACAATATAAATTTTGAAAAAACATAACTTTTCGTGAACTCTTAGAATTAAAAAATGTCTTCTCTCAGAGCGGGAGATTGTCCATGTTTAGGGCGCCTTCATCCTTTAATCGTCGCGGATGGATTTCAAAATTGATTAATCCCAAATAAAAGTCATGAATAATAATATTGTAAATCACTTTTTATCCACGAGAAATTTATTCTTGCATATATATATGTAATGTAAAGAATTGTATATAACATTATGTATCACAATAACCAATTTCAATTGTGAAAATTTTGTCTCGCTTATAAATAACAAATTGTTATCTCGCGTAAATAAGGTGTTGCGAAAATATGGTGATTTTCAGTAGTTGGTTTTCAAGGGGTATGAAATGTTTGTAAAATATGTGTTACATGTAAAGAAATGTATGAGATGTTTTCAAAGACAACATGCTTCATAGTAAATATAAATGCTTTGTCACATCTCTATAGACTGTTTCACGATAACTGTGGTACTGCTTTTTTGCAGGGCAAAATGATATATTTTGGTGAAATATGACGTAAAAGTAATTGTTAAATATACGTCATTTAATTATCTGTCATCAAAAACTTCGCCAAATGTTGTTATTTTGCCCTGCAAAAGAGTAGTACCGCAGTTACCGTGAAAGGGCTAATTGTGATGGAATGTATAAGTGTGAAAAAAATATTCATTAACCCACAGAAATGTGTGTACCTGTGCACTTAAAAAATATTTTACACAAGAAATTAATTTGCTAATTTGGAATTTTTCAGACTACAGTTCCGAAGACAGTTCTGATGCTGACGAAAAGTCCATCGACTCCATGGAAAATGGACTGTCTAACTTAGCCATGTCCCCTGTAGAAATCGTACCTGTAGGTCAAGTCACTCAGGTAAGTCTTAAGTCATATGGTGTAGCTAATGTACCAGTAGAACAATTAACTCGGACAAGTCTTAAGTCATATGGTGTAGCTTGTAGAACAAGTCACTCAGATAAATCTTAAATCATATGGTGTAGCTTGTACTTGAAGGAAAAGTCACTCAGGTAAGTCTTAAGTCATATAGTGTAGCTTGTATCTATAGGACAAGTCACTCAGGTAAGTTTAAAATCATAGGGGTAGTTTGTATCTATAAGACAAGTCACTGAGGTAAATCTTAAGTCATATAGTGTAGCTTGTACTTGTAGGACAAGTCACTCAGATAAATCTTAAGTCATATGCTGTAGCTTGTACTTGTAGGACAAGTCACTCAGGAAAGTCTTAAGTCATGTAGTGTAGCTTGTATCTATAGGACAAGTCACTCAGGTAAGTTTAAAGTCATAGGGGTAGTTTGTGTCTATAAGACAAGTCACGCAGGCAAGTCTTTTTTGTATGTTTAGGACAAATCAGTCAAGTAAGTCTAAAGTCATAGGGGCTATGGATTTGATTAAGAGATCCAAGTTTTGAAGATTTAAAACCAATTGTTCTCAATTCTAATTCATAATGAAATTTTTGTAGCAAAGAAGAAATGAAAAAGCAGGATACCTGTTTAAACAAGGAGGGTAAGATTTTCATAATATCATTTTCATTTACTAGAAAGTGTTACTTTTCAATTTATATACATGCATATTTTCTTGAACAAACAATGAATGCAACAATTTTTTAAAAAGCTTTTATTCCGTGTCTGACAGAAGTTATTTATTTCTGTAAACAATGTACATGTAAAAAGTTTTCATGTAAATTACTCAGTAAATATCTGACCTGAATACCTGACTGTAACCCAATATGGAAGCATTGTATAATGGAAAGTGGCACAAGTCATATTCCATGCTTGCTTCAACTTTCTTAAAACCATTTGCAATTGATTGTTGTGATAATTATAAAAATAATATAAATTATAAAGCTTTGTAAAGATTGCAAGAGGATTGAGATGGTCCTTTATTGCAAATCATGCCCATTTATAGAAATTGATGCCCATTTGTAGTAATTCATGCCCATTTATAGTAATTCATGCCTAAGTAAATCATGCCTATCTGACTTAGATTTCATGTCCAGCTTTTATAGAAATATTTAATGAGGTGAATGAATAAGTGAGTCAGTGATACTTCAAGCACATTTAAGTTTTTTAAGTTTATTCATTAGCCAAGTTAGTCACGGAGATTTCATTTCATTTGGCAGCTATTGACTTGTAATTAGGTTTGAACTTCACACTTACGAAATTGATGCACTGAACTTTGCATTCAGTTTTATAATTGTTTTTTTTTTCGCTGGTTTAGCTTGGTGTTTGGTATGAAGGATTATGTCTTAATTTTTTCCATTACAAGGAAGTTTTATTTACCTTCTTGCTCATGGGCTGGTTCATGTTTAAAATGGGTTTGATATCTACCAGGTAATCCCTGGCTTTATACCTTTACGGCATGAAGTTACATACCATGGATGTAGATGCAAATTTTGCTGGCAAACTCACAATTTTAATGTACACCATATGCGGGAATCTGTTAAGTGAGTTAAGTGAACTAGAGTTCAGAGATATAAATGTCCATCATAGAGTGATATAAACTTAGTATCAGAGAAAAATTAATCAATAAGGTGTAGTGTGTTTATAAACTGTTTCAAAAACAAAGTATTGCTGCATTTTGAATTGATTGAGAATATTTTAAAATCCAGGACCTGTCTCTTAGACTTGCTCGTTTAGCTTTGATACTTGCTGTAGTCTTTGGTATAAATTGTAATTTGGAATCAATGTTATTTGTTATTTAGGATAATGAGCAGACTAGGAGTATGGTTTACTTTTTATAACAATTTGTCAGTCACAAACCATGAATCACATTCTGTGGTTTTAAGTTGGTCTCCCTAGGTGTTTGTTTTTGACGTCTATTACATGTAGTAAGCATGGCAAGTAGGAAGTAGGAAGGACTCAGCCATCAAGAATTTTAAGTATTATCACACGAAAACATATGCCTCAAATAACAGTAGAACTTATTGCTTCTTGTATCATCTATCTCAAGACACTTAGTGTTCCTGAATAGTGCAATGCTATTAACTCATTTTTTAAAGGAAAAAAATTAAAAAGCTTGTTCTTCTTCTCAACAAATTTCTGCAATCAAATAAAGGTATATTTGTTCAATTAGCCAAGTTTAACTAAATGGAAAACCTGATTACCTGGTATTCTTCTTATTCAGCTCAGAGAGTAGGAGGTTGGGTTTTTACATAAAACTTAAAAACTTTTGTTTAAAATATGCAATTAAAACATAAACCATAAGCCACTGGCATGTGTTGGAGATTTTGTTAAAAATTTTCCAATGATGCAATCATGCAGCTCCATTTTTAGCTCACCTGAGCTAATAGATCAAGTGAGCTTTTCTGATCAACCATTATCTGGCATCAGTCTATCCATCCAGCTGTCTGTCTGCATGTACAATGTATAGAAAACTTTTCATATTTTTGACTTCTTCTAAAGAAACCACTGAGCCAATTTTAACCATAGTTGGCACAAAGCATTCTTTGGTAAAGGGAATTCAAAATTGTTCAAGCTCCCTTCCAAGAAAAGGGCAAAATAGGTGGGCTCATTTAATCTACTAATCAAGAACCAATGAGCCAGAAAAGGTGAAACTTATGTGGAAGCTTCCTGAGGTAATGTAAATTCTACATTGTTCAAATCATGGCCCTTGGGGTAAGGGCAGGCCAGTAGGGAATCAATTTTTACAAATGAAATATATAGGAAAATCCTTTTTTAAAAAGTACTTAAAAAATTCAGAAGAACCAAAGTGGAACCATTTTAAAATTTGCAAACATTCCTTAGTTGTATTATATTAATTTTTTTTTTCTTCAAATAATGGACTCCATATTAGAATTGGCTAAAATCAGGGTCAAATTTTATATAATGCATGTGCACAGGAAAAGGATTTTCTTTTCCATAACTGCAAGGTCATTTTAGTCATATTGGTATTTAGACATCCCACCTTGTGTGGAGACCCCTAATTGTTAGGGTGGGACCATAATATGGGGTTACAATACATGTATTTAATGCAAATTTAAAAATCTGATGAAGATAAGCAGGGCTTAAGTTACTCAGATGAGTGTATTGGGCCATGGGCCTATTGTTTAAAAGCAATACAGTTTTACTGTAAACGTGGTTATTTTGAGGAGTTGAAAAATTGACGATTTTTTGTTTATGGAAATTGACGAGTGTTAATTTTGACGAAATATTGAATCAAGAGTTATGTATATCTTTTGTTTTACAAGATTAAAACAAAGATAAATACAAAGAACTTCAAAAAAAAAAAACGAGTTTCAAAACTAGTACTCAGAGTAACTTCGCCAGAAGCTAGAGGACCAAAAACTTGATGGAAACATTGGCTTAGTTGACTTGAGAACGTCTACGATTGAGCCGCTCTGTGCGAGTTCACGATAGTATAAGCAAGGACCGCGACTTCCTCGGAAATTTGTTTACAAGCGTTCTCATCAATAAAAATTAATTTGCTTGTAAAAACCATATACAGTGTATAAGATTTGATTGAATTAATTGCTCTTTTGTATTTTGTTTTCATTATACGAGGCCGATTGCCTGAGGTGACAAAGTAGGTTAAACGCGGCGTGGTGATAATTACGCAAAGTTAGAATGTTGTGACCATGGGTAATAATAATATATGATATACTCAATGGTTTTTAAAACTGTGATTATATGTTTTCATAACTATTTACTAAAAATTAAACAGTAACTTTGATCTAGTTTTAATGGGGGAAGCCGAGAAAATTATGAGGTAAAGTTGTACAACGGTCAATGTTTGTTGTGACGCTATATATATGATATGAAGTTTGACGAGTGGAAATTTTGACGAGAAAAGAAAAATCGTCAATATAGTCAAAATTAGCACGTCGTCAAAATTTCCACGTTTACAGTATTTGTTTTTATTTGAAATATCAATCCATAGATAGTTAAGCTTTATTCCTTTGGTATATCACTGCAAGTTACATACATGCACTGCTGTTGTATTTTTAGAAACTATTTAAAAAAACATTCACTTTATTCTAAATTTAGAAAGTAGAGTAATGATGAAGCAAAAACAAAATGATGATGATGAAAAATCAATAATACACCATGTTAGGTAAATTTTGGAAATTATTGTCATGCTTTAGGGGTTTTGAGGGAATATTTATGGGACTATTTATATTTAATATTTATGAATATTTATATAATAATTTTGCAGGAATGGCAAACTGATACTTTGGTCTAGATTATTTTATTTATATTGAATGTGCATTTTTATCCTAATGCTAGTTATTTATATGCCTTTCATTTGGAAAACATCAAATGATTTTACTTATTCAATTTTTTGTCTTTGAGTATTTTCTCAAATGTTAAAGTAATACTTAGAAATGTATATGTCCATGTGCTCTGTATATACATTTACATACAAATTGTTAAGTATATTAATCAATGTGCACCGCACACGCTAAGAAATCTCCCTAGAATTAGATATTTATGCCCCTCTTTGAAGAAGGGAGGGCATATTGCCTTGCTGCTGTCTGTCTGTCGGTCGGTCTGTCGGTCCACCAACAGTTTCCGTTCATTTTCTTCGCAGAGGTAGCACATGCTGAGATCAAATTTGGTATACAGATTAATCATAAGAATATCTAGATCTAGTTCTGATTTGGGTATGATGAAGCAAATTTTGACAGAGTTATGCCCCTTGGACTTAGAAAAATTTGATTATTTGCAGTTTCCATTCATTTTCTTTGCAGTGGTTGCACATACTGAATTGAAATTTGGTATACAGATTTATCATTAGAATATCTAGATCAAGAAATGTTTTGGGTACGATCGAGGAATTTTTGACAGAGTTATGCCCCTTGGACTTAAAAAAATTCCAATTATTTGCAGTTTCCCTTCATTTTCTTTGCAGAGGTTGCACATACTGAAATGAAATTTGGTATACAAATTTATTATAAGAATATCTAGGTCAAGTTCTGTTTTGGGTATGATCGAGCAATATCTGACAGAGTTATGCCCCGTGGACTTAGAAAAATTGTCCAAAGGAGGGGGGGGGGGGGATTTGCATAAGTGTTTCATAAACATCTCTTGTTTTATGATATTGGTACAAATATTGAAGGGTAACAAGTGGTACTTATGTTTTTATATGATACTGGATGAAATCCAGCACATAGGTTTACATAGGAATACAGGGCTCGACATTAACGCTTGTCCGCTTGTTCGGTACCAGTGAAAAAAAATTACGGACAAGTGAATATTGCTGGGCGCTTGTCTGATTGGACAAGTGCATTTAAATGTAAAGAAGTCTCAAAGTAATAAAAAGAATGACTGTCGAACGTTTACCGGTAAGTTCAAAGATGGAAGTAGTATGTTCCTAATATCAAACTTAGATTCCAATATGGATCACTATGTAGTTGAGTTCACACTTGATTGGGATTGAAGTTTACTAATTGCATACTACTGCAAAGGCATGGAATTTATGAAGTTTGGATTCTTTTTGATGTTGACAGTCCCATTTATGTTGTTGTTAGGACAGAAAGTCTAGATAAAATTTTGTGTTATGTGTTTGTTGTATTTATCAATAATATCATGAATCAATCAAGCACATGTAATAGAATTCATTTTAGTTTTCAAGTTGACAGTATTAGATCTTTATTGAAAATTTTTTCGGACAAGTGAAGTTGAAGTTCGGACAAGTAAATGTCTTGGTCACTTGTCCGAATGGACAAGTAGGAAAAAAAGTTTATGTCGAGCCCTGGAATATATGGGAGAAAAATCTGCTGATGAAAAACGGTAGTGTTGTAGTGACTCAGGTGAGTATTCTGGCCCATGGGCCATTGGTATGAATGTTAACAGGTGGTGATGATACTTTATATGATATTGATACAGATTGAAAAGTAACATAATATACATTGTAGTTATACTTTTATATGATATTGATAGTCATAATAGATTAAAGGTAAACAGTGGGTATTGATACTTTATATGATATTGACACAGATTGAAGGTAAACAGTGGGTATTGATACTTTATATGATATTGACACAGATTGAAGGTAAACAGTGGATATTGATACTTTATATGATATTGACACAGATTGAAATGTAACATAATATACACTGTAGTTATACTTTTATATGATATTGATAGTCATAATAGATTAAAGGTAAACAGTGGGTACTAATACTTTATATGATATTGATACAGATAGAAGGTAAACAGTGGGTATTAATACTTTATATGATATTGACACAGATTGAAGGTAAACAGTGGGTACTAATACTTTATATGATATTGATACAGATAGAAGGTAAACAGTAGGTATTGATACTTTATATGATATTGACACAGATTGAAGGTAAACAGTGGGTATTGATACTTTATATGATATTGATACAGGTTGAAGGGTAACAAAGGTTGGAGGAAGCGCTGGGTCCTTTTCACAGGAAATGATCTGCGTTACTATGACAGCCGAAAAGTAAATCTTTAGCAATAGATTTTTTTTCTCCGAATCTGATTTTATGTGTAATTTTATTTAACTTTAAAAAATGATTAATAGATGAGAAATGTTTCTGTGTAAATGAGTGATTCTGTTTTGCAACATTTTTATTTCAATTTTTAACAGTCTCAAGTTTCAAAAAGAATTGTTCCATTGTCTTACATGGAGAAGGTTGAAACACTTGTCAAGGTAAATATGGAACATTTAATTTGAATCTGGAACACTTTCTACAAAGTGACTACAAAAATTCACCAAATAAAGTCATAGGATATAATTCTATTGAATTGTGAAAGAGATCATCTGTGTAGGGTTAGAGCAGAGTGTTTAGTTAGTACGCTATATTGAGTACCTGACTTTCAGGATAGCGACAAGGACAAATTCAAGTTTAACCTCCATACCACCAACCGTGTGTTCCAGTTCGCCGCTGATTCTCTACAGGAATGTACCTTGTGGTGCAGTACCCTGATGGAATGTATCCTCAAGTACAAGGTCAGGATAATAGTAGGATGTTATTGTTACAAGTTCTGTAAATAAAAGCTCTGTAAAAAAAAAAAAAGTGCTTTAATTTAAAAATTCTCAAGGTGGATCATTTCACCATGTATAGTTCACCATATTAGAAAACTATGATTAAGCCTTGACAAATGTTCATTTTGCAATTTTTAATTTTTTTTTTTTTTTTTTTTTTTTTTGGAAAAAAAATTATACATGTATTTAATTTTGAAGAAAAATACTGTCTCTATACAGATAAAATTCACTGACTATATAAATTACTATCTTGTACTGTATACATTACTGTGGAAAAATTGTATTTCATGGTGGTCCAATTTTCATGGATTTCAATTGTTCCATATTCCATGAATATATAAACTCAACAGCACTGGTATTAAAATAAATATATCTTTATTATAAATACATCAAAAAGTTTGCTCACAAAACATCTTCATGATCTTTTTTTTTTTTTCTAATCCATGGAAATTGGTCCTTATAAAGTAAAATGATTCCAAAGTGTGTCTTTTATTATATGTTTTGATCAACCTTAAGTTTTTTTTAAGTCACTTGAGTCATTCAGCAGTCAGGGGCATAATGCAAACAAGTTATTGTCAAAAATAACTCAAATGAGTTATTTTTTTGTCACAATGAGTTACCTCTCTTTGCTATGACCTACTTTTACCCAGTAACTCAAACATGTTATCTTTCCAAAATAGTTTCAATAAAATAATAACTTGTTTAAGTTATTTTATGTCATTCCTCCCTAACTTCACACCCCGTGCACCAAAGGTTTTTGCTCGTGCACCAAGACAAAAACAAACATTTGATTAAATTTAAACCTTGCTCAATCCAGAAAAATTGTTCAAAGTCTTGGGAAAATTTGGAAATTTTTTTTATTTAATGATAAAAATTTGACATATAAACCATGTAAATAAAACCACAAAATAAGGAGTAAAATGCTGTTTATCTCCACCTCCTCTCCAATTCTCCATTGGAGTCAGTGCACTCCACCTAATATTACATAATGGAATCCCAAAATGCAAGGCATATTGGCAGGAAATACAAAACTTCCAAGAAATCACTGTCCAAGTAGGATATAAAAATAACTTATTTAAGTTATTATTAAAATATTATTAAAATAAACTTATTTAAGTTATTATTAAAAAACTCATCATGTGTGTAAAATAACTAATTTAAGTTATTTTTCTGATAACCTGTTTGCATTATGCCCCTGACTGTTCAGGTGACCTATTGCTGTCTCGCTGTCTATTTTTTTTTTTTTTTTTTTTTTGAACATAATTTATTGACAATATGTCAAAGGGATTGGACACAAGTTCTAAAAACTTAGATAGTCCTCTCCCATACGTAAAATCTTAATAGCCATACAACATTTACAAAAATTTACAATTTTACAATATTATACATGAACGTAGAAGAACAAAGACAATAGTTATTATTGCTAAGGAATATCAATTGATATAATGATGATTGTAATGACGTCAATACTTACTTACTTACTTACTGCCCGTGACACCTTTGGCGTATAGGGCAGTAACGAGGGTTCTCCATCCTTGTCTATCACTGGCTAGCTTTTGGAGTGTGCCCCAGCTTCTCTTTTGTTCTTTAAGTTCGGCTTCCACTGTCTGCCGCCAGGTGACTTTGGGCCTTCCTCTCTTCCGTTTTCCCTCTGGTGTCCAGAAGAGAGCTGTCTTTATGATGCTGTCCAAGTCCCTTCTAAGTACATGGCCAAGCCAGTTCCAGCGTCTTCTGATGATGATTGTGGCCATGTCCTCTTGCTGGCACCTGTTGAGAAGGTCTTGATTTGAGATGCTATTGGGCCAAAATATTCTTAAGATCCTTCTCAGGGACTTTGTATGAAATGTTGACAGCTTGTTCAGGTCGCTCTCTGTCATTCTCCAACACTCTGATCCATACAAAAGGATAGGTAGAATGAAGCTTTTGTATAGTTTCAGCTTTGTTCTTGTTGTGTACTGACTTGATCTCCAAACAGTATGTAGGTTGTTAAAAGCTGTTCTTGCCTTGGATAGTCTCTCTTTGATGTCAGTCTCTGCTCCACCATCTGTTGTTACTTTGCTACCCAAGTATGTAAAGGTGTTGGTGCATGGAAGGATGTGATTTTCCACTTTGACCGCTTGTGGGTTGTCTACATTTAGGGTCATGACCTCTGTTTTTTTGGTGTTTATCTTCAGTCCAATGCTTCCTGCATATTTGTGTAGCCTGCTGGTTTTGTCTTGAATGTGCTGGTGGGAGTGGGAGAATAAGGCTATATCATCAGCAAAGTCCAGGTCTTCTAGTGTTGTAAATGTACCCCATCTGATGCCTCTCGGAATGTCAGATGTTGTATTCTTCATGACCCAGTCGATGACTATGATGAATAGTGTTGATGACATCACACAAACTTGACGGACTCCTGTTTTAATGTCAAACTCGATGCTGGTGTTTCCAACTCTGCATCTGAAGTTGACATAAAAACTCTTGATGACAATTATTAGATGTTGTGGGATGCCATATGACCGCACAATTTTCCAGAGACTGTCTCTATGAATGTTGTCGAAGGCTTTTTCGAAATCAATAAAATTAATATATAACTGTCGTTGCCATTCTGTACACTGTTCAGTGATGTTTCTTAGTGTAAATATTTGATCAATACACCCTCGCCCTGGCCTAAATCCTGCTTGTTCTTTACGCAGTTTGACATCTACAGCCATGGATATCCTTCTGATGATGATTTTAGCCATGATCTTACTTGGGATGGAAAGCAGTGTTATTCCTCGCCAATTGTTGCAGTCGTTTAGGTTGCCTTTCTTTGGTATTTTAATGATGACTCCATGGTTCCACTCATCTGGTATGGTGTTTCTTTCCCAGATGTCATGGAAAATTGGCTGTAAAATTGTGGCTGTAAGAAGTGGATCTGTTTTGAACAATTCTGCATTTAAGTTGTCATATCCAGGGGCTTTTCCATTTTTTAGACTTTGTATTGCAAAGACAATTTCTGGAATTTGTGGTGGTTCAATGCTTATGTTTAGGTCATTTGCTGGATAACTGATGTCAGGTTCATGAGTTGGAGGTGGTCTGTTTAAGATTTCCTTAAAATGCTCTGTCCATCGTTCCTCCATCTCTTGTTCTGATGACAGCAACTTTCCTGTTTTGTCCTTGACAGGTAGATTGGGAGATGGTCTATTCCTGCCACGCAGTGCCTTGCTTATTTTGTAAAGGTTTCCTTGTTCTCCTCTGTTGGCTGCCTCTTCTGCTTTTGTTGCTAGGTCATCTATGTGTGCTCTCTTGTCTGCACGTAGAGCCTTTTTCACTTCCTTTCTATTTCACTGTATTCCCTTTGATGTCTCTCTTTAAGTCTCAGAGATTTGGCCTCATTTACTTTCTTTTTGGCATCTCGAGTCAATCATTATCCACATTCTAGGCAATAACCATATTAAAATAGTTTCAAAAGTTAGTAAATACAAGTAAGTGTTAATTGAAACGACCAGTATCCTGAATAAATTTTTGAACAATACCAAATATTTTTTCATTTTCTTGCAAAGATAATGATTCATCTCCCCATAGCAGTTTATGCACATTTAACATTTTTACATTATTAATTACAAGTAATGCATTCAACATTAAAATCTAGCTTCAAGATATTTTCTACACACAAAGAAATAATGATGACTATCCTCCTTATATCCACAAGAACAATTTGGATTCATTATAATGTTACATCTATACAGGTCATGATTTAAAATACAACTGTGCCTTAATCTTGTATGTAAGATGTTCAAATACCTTTTGCCGTATGATAGATACTTGGGAGGCTTGCCATTATTATTACTAGTATTCAATTTTCTTTTAAAAATTCCTATTGAAGTTATTTCCCTTGTTTCGTTACTCAATGAATTCCATTTGCGAATAGTATCAGGGACAAATGACTTATTTAGTAATTCAAGCCTGTATTTCGGTAAAAAATAATTACTTGAATTATGCTGTCTATTCTCATTCGTTGTTGTATGATAACATTTGAACATTTTCAGCTTCTTCTCTGGAACCACTAACAATTTCAACCAATTTTGGCATATAGCATCTATGGGTGAAGGGGAACAAAATCTGAAAAATTCATGGTCCAAGCCTCCCTTGGGCCTGAGGGGTGGGGTTAAAACTATAACAATGAATGCAATTATAGCAATTAATACAGTCTTTGAAAATCTTTACTCCTGGACATCAGGCAGTTTGACTGTTAGCATGAATGTAATAAGCATTGAGCCCTCTACCAAAATTCATGGTCCAAGGGTTCTGGTGTTAGGAAAGGTATTGGTTATATAGTGAAAATACATTAATTCTTTAAAAATCATCTTCTCTGCTCCTGAGTATTTAGAATACAAACTAAGTGCATGGTTATGATGAGTAAGAATGCTCCTTCCTAAATGTGAAATTTATAGCCCCTGGGTCAGGGATTTTGGAGTTAGAGAAGGGTTCTATTGATCATATAGTGAAAATACCTCTAAACTTTGATAATCTTCATCTCTGCTACTGGGTATTTATCAGATAAACAAGGTGCATGGTAATGGTAAGCAAGAATACTCCTTCCAAAATTGTGAAACACTAGAAAAAATCCTGCGCAGCATTAATCGCCTCATCTTTCTTTAAACATCACGTTGGTTGCCATCTAAAGTTTTAGAAAATTCCATAAGCTATAACTATAAGACTGGATACTGGCGAAAACGATTTGCACATATTTTTTTAATCAGTAATCATATTACTTATTTTTTCTTTATTACTTAAGTCAGGTTTTCATTAAATAATTCATTAAATTAATGACGTTTTATCAAATAATTAAACTTTTGCTTATTGTCAGTTTCATTAAAAATTGCCAGTAACTCATATCCGCCAGATGTTTTGGAGTTTATTTGCAAAATTTATTAATGTATAAGTATAGATATTCACAGCTCTTGGGTCAGGTGTTTGGTGTTAAGGCAGGGCTCCATTGATTATATAGTGAAAATTCATTAATCTTTGAAAATCTTTTTTGCTCCTGAGTATTAGCAGACAAACTAAGTGCATAAATATGATGAACAAGAGTGCCTCTTTTAAAATTGTAAAATTCATAGCCCTGGATCAGGGGGGTTTGGAGTTAAGGTGGGCTCATTTGATCATGAAGTAAAAGTGCATTAATTCTTTGAAAATCTTCTTTACTTTTGAGTTTTTAGCAAAGAAACTAGGTTCAGGGTTATAATGAAATTCCTGGCCTCTGAGACATAGGTGGAATGTGTACTCTGCTATAAGAGAAGTTATTCCTCTTTGTCATTCACTTATGATAATCAATCAATGTTATTACATGTATAATTAAAATAAGCAAAGTGAATAAAAAAAAAATATAAAATAATTTTTGATATATGATATAAAAAATGCTTTCATAATTTTTAATAGTTATGTAGACTTTTAAATAGTAGATGAAAATTATCATATATTTGTACATTAGATATAATACAAAGACGAAGAGAGACCACTCTGTCTTGTTATGTATGGTTAAACTGATAGAGGCTAGGGTAAATAGCACTGGCCTATATAGAAAAGTCTCCGAGTTGTTGTTGATTACCTAACTAACTTTTTTGTTGTTCTCAGATCATCCTTTGTCTTGTTTTTGAGTTTCTCAGTTTATTTTGTGTTACTGTAAACAGAAATGAGATAGAGCACTCAAAATTAAGTGCAATCTTCTTCATCAACTAATTAGCATAATCATGAATTAGTGCAGCCCAGCCTCTATATTTATTTGTTCCAATCATTTATTAGCCTGTACTTGAATTAGCAGACAAGGGGCAGTACATGTACTAAAATATGAATACGACTAAATTTAGTACAATTACAGTATCAATTAATTATTTACCATTCAGTTGATACTTTACTGGGTTTCATTATACTAAGGTGAGTGTTAAGGCCCTTGGACCTCTTGTCCTAATAAAGTACTCTTTCTAAACATTACATTACTTTTCTAGGCACCACCTGGTGGAGAACCTGTAGGACTGGATATGAATGAGCCAGATAAACAGGTAACATATTCTAATTTTAATATTGCACACAGTACTTATAGCATTTCATCTTTCGTCTTATGCCAGTGTAATAACCGGTAAACAAAGAAGTACCCCTTATAAGTTAAACATGGTGAAACAAGGACCCTTGACCTGACCTACTTGCTGACCTGACCTCAGCCATTACATAGCCTTTGTAAGTCGAGTTTTCTCATGGGCCAGGTCTTGGGTCCTTATTTCACCATGTTGACCTCATAATTAGGGATGATTATTTGTATTTTAAAAATACATATGTGATATAGAAATGTAGGGTAGATTCAGGAGGAAGACATGAAATATTTGCATTTGTTAACAGTTTGTTGCAGGGAGATGCTTAGCTTTTTATTACCTTTGTTTTTACTTAGTTTGTAAAGAAGTTTAGTGTGCTGTTATTCAGCATTATTCAGCATTAAGAAGTAAATGGGTATGTACATGTATATGATATATGAGTTGATACTTTTTTTCAGGGTTATATTAAATTTGAGAGACGCAACAATAAGTATTATGTGGCAGTAAAACAAGCAAAGATGTGTTATTACCACTCCGAACAGGTAACAGGCTTTGATAAATTTCTTAAGAGAAATCATAATGGGATACAAGATATAACTGAATCCATATCGTGCTTTGTTCCATATAATTTTGGATACACTGTTGGTGACCTTACTAGTCTGTGATATTTTGTTGCTTATTTTCTGGGTGAAAAGGTCTTCAGTGGGATATCTCATTTTTAGCTCTACTGGTCAGAGACCAGAAGAGCTTATGCAATGGTAAGGTGTCCGTTGTCCGTCCGTCTGTCTTTCTAAAACGCTACTCCTCCTACAGTTTTGGTCTGATTTCAATATAACACACAAGTAGACTTCACTATCATACATAATTTAGTGCATCCGTTTTTTATTTCTATGAACGGTGTTGCCATGGTTACTAAAAATAGAAATTTCTGTGAAATTCCTTTAAAATGCTACTCCTCCTACAGTTTTGGTCTGATTTTCTTATATCTTGGCACACAAGTGGACTTCATTTTGATACATAATCTAGTGCATCGTTTTTTTTATTTCAATGAACAGTGTTGCCATGGTAACTAAAAATGGAAATTTCTGTGAAATTCCTTTAAAATGCTACTCCTCCTACAGTTTTAGTCTGATTTCAGTATAACTTGGCACACAAGTAGACTACACTAAGATACATAATTTAGTGCATCGGTTTTTGATTTCAATGAACGGTGTTGCCATGGTTACTAAGAATAGAAATTTCTGTGAAATTCCTTTAAAACATTACTCCTCCTACAGTTTTGGTCTGAGTTCAATCTAATTTGGCACACAATTAGAATACACTACGATACATAATATGTATTTTGGTTTTGATTTCAGGGAATGGTGTTGTCATGGTTACTAAAAATTGAAATTTCTGTGAAATACTTTCAAAATGCTACTCCTCCTACATTTTTCGTTTGATTTCAATATAACTTGGCACAGAAGAAGACTACATTAAGATACACAATTCTATTTATTGTTGTATGTTGCAGAGTTTCAAATCCAAGTGCTACTTTGTTATACGTACAGACCAGTAGAGCTACAGTCTCATCAGAGACCTCTGGTCTGTTGATACAATGACTAAAAATCCAGGTTATAATAAAAGCTGCATTGGCTGAGGCAGAACGGAGTCCCAATACAGATCTGATTTTCTTACCAAGTACATGTACATTGTGTATATTTGTAAATTTGAATTTATGCTGCTGAAGACCTTTTCACAGAGAAGGAAAGCAACAAGTGTCATAGTCTTAATTATAGAGAGAAGATGCAAAGTTAATGTTATCATTAATTTACTATAAACAACCTTTTCATGCCTTCATGCAGCTGAAATCAAAATTTGCAAAAGAATTAGGGTTGACATGGAATTGTCAGTCATATGTATTTAAGAAGGAGCATATAACAATGCTTTTCGCATTGAATCATTGAACTGTGTCTGCTTACCAATTGATTTATTAATTAATTACAAAATTTAACACTTGATATAGAAATTTAGTTGTCCTGCCGAAGTGTAAACAAATTGAATGTTATATGTATGGAGTTATCTTGTTATATCACATCAGATTTTAATTGAGGTAACAGGGAACATTGTAAAAAGGCAATCTTAATTTCATGTTTTGTTATTTCTTTAAGGATTTTAAACAAGGATCTCCTATAAACGAAATAGACATGAAATTAGCAGCTGTTAAAGAAGTCGGCAAAGGAAAGCTACAGTTATCTACACATTATGCCCACTTTCTGTGAGTTTCCTTGTTCCTGTATCAAAATGTTAATAATATCTTAAGTACCTATTTCTCTTTATTGACAAATTTAGTCTGTATCAAAATTTGTATACCGGTAATTGTGTCAGAATTTCAAAAACATTTCACTCTAAAGTCTTCATATATATAGGAAATAAATGAGAAAATATCATGGGTAACTTCCCTGTTGGAGTATTGAGGCACAACAAACTTTTTATATAATGTATGAATTGTTCATTTTTTTCACAGATTGATGCCAGAGAGCTACAGTGAGTGCGTGCTCTGGAAAATGGCATTTGAAGAGGCAATAGCTGATGGTCTCGGTGACAATACGGTACATATCACTTCGGGTTTTTTTCAATTACCAAAACTTTATCCCATGCTTTCTGTATTAGCTTATTTTAGCGTAAACTGTAAATGTCTATAATTCCACGTGTTCAGTATTTTACAATTTTCAATGTTGGTACATTTTATGGTGGTTTTAATTTCGTGATTTTCAGATATTTTTAATTTAATTTTTTAATGCCCCTGTATCGAAGGTTCAGGGATATGTAGTTTTTTTTTTTTTTTTTTAATTAAAGAAAGTTATGGTGAACTATTTATAATATTTTAAGGAACTCACTTTAAACAGCCATTGTTGAGAAAAATACTGTTATATTTCAAAAATAATCACATGTAAGAAATGAAATCAGGTGATGTCTTGTATGTTTACAGATTCTTGACCAAGTGATGGAGAACCCCAGTAACAGAGTCTGTGCTGACTGCTCTGCTGAAGGTAGGCTAACTCTTATAATCACCCACAATATACCAATAGAGATTTGTTAAAGTATTTATAAGTTGTCTTAGAAATCATAATTTTTAAAAATTAGTTCTCAGGATTGAATATTATTATAGTAAATGTTACTGGGGCTATTTTTTTTGTTAGTGTAATGTTATATACATATTTATAGACATTTATATTTGTTATTTGTAGATCCACACTGGGCCTCCATTAATATGGGTATTGTGTTGTGTAAAAAATGTGCAGGTAAGTTTAGAAACTATACTGAGTTAATTGTAAATTTAGATGCAATGTTGACCATTGAGTTCTATTCTTGCTTTTATTACTGAGTTACATAGGGAGGTGTAATGTAGAAACTGTTAGAAGGAAATGTGTTATTTTCAGACAGGGTTATCATTAGGTATCAAGCTTTATTTATTAAGGACATCCTCTTTATATTTTGGCTGTGATCCATTTGTATAGTTACCTGTTTATGGCAGGTCAATAATGTGTATGCCCTTATTTGTACAGTGTGTATTGATAACTTTTCACATTAGGGGGAAGATGAAATGTTTGATGTCAGTTCAAGAGCCCCCATGTTTTTTTATATTATTATACAGAAAGAGCATATTGTACATGAAACTTTTTTTAGTTTAGAGTAAACAAAAGAAATACATTTATAAGCTAACAGTTATAAAACCTAGACATGTATTTGTTTAATAATCAAATTTCAATCAACATTCACCACATTTAGTTTTGAGGTGGGGGGGGGGGGGGGGGAGGATGTCTTGATGTAAACTACCCCGGTATGTTAATTTGATTTTTTTGTCAGACATTCAACTACTGATCTTGCCCTCATTAACTTAAGATCATTTTAAACAAATTTTGAACACAGCAAATTCTGTTGTTGAAGGTGATTTAAATTTTCAGATAATGACTGGTGAAAATACTGTATGATTCTTTACTTTTAAGTCTTCTCTAGTGTCACTAAAATGAAAACAAATCATGTTGTAGATTGTACAATTGTACATGAAGCGTCTTTATGTAGCTACTAGTAACTTGGTTATTAGTTTTGAAAAAAAAATACATGTAATGTGAAAAAAAAAATTACATGTAATGTGAATATTTTTTAAAGATGAATATTTTATCTGTATCTTTAAACAGCTGTGGATACTGTGATGCATGCTGATTTATATATTATGCTGCAATGAATTTGGTTAAGTTCAGCATGCAGATCTGTCCTAATTTATCACAAAGGATACAAGAATGCATATTCAGTTTGTCAGTTTGATAGCCAAGTATTTTTATGATGCACATGTATAGATTCAGCTTTGCTCAGATCATGTTCAATTGCTCTGTATAAAGACTCTGATTTGATGACATTCTGGTTTTTGTCAGAGTATAGCTGCAATTGAGAGTTTTGTCCATTTAAAATGCAATTATTATGTTTACCCTGTCCTTATGACTATAAACTAAACATGACCTCTTATATGTCTTTTTTCTGATGGATTAATTTTGCTTCTTGGCAATGGAAAAATAAGATACAGAAGTAAGTTTGTGTTACTCACAGCTCTACACTGTATGACACTCGGACAACACAGAATCCCTCGCTGTAGATTTGCCTTTAGTAGGCTGAAGTGGTGGTGGTTCCATAGGTCAATGCTTGGTATCAGTTACTTAACACACTTCCTTTTCTATCCAAGCCCAAAATCCAGGCTTCATATTACACAGAGCATTTTGATTCCAGATTTATTTTTTTAAGTTTTTCATTTGATTATAAATTTAATGTACCTTGTCTTTCCTCTACTTTTACTCTGTGTTTATCTGTTTATTTGAAGATATTCACTGCGGACTGGTTCTCAGAGTTGGTATGATCTATTTGGAGCCGGTTACAAGCTTTTAATGAAATCAAATTTTTAATTTAAATCAAATAATCCATTAAATTTTTAGTTTTGAAATAATAAGCTTTTTAGACTTCACATTTTTCTACCTGTTCACACGCAAAGAAATGTGCTAGTGAAATTCTACACTGTCTATAACCTTTAATTTAAAAATATATATATTTTTTAAATATTTGTAGAGTAGATCTTAAAAAATTATTCTTTCACAGATTATGTATCTGCAATTGATATATTTTTCAGAGCTTAAATAAGTTTTCAAAGACTAATCTATTTTTGAAAAGCTATCAAAACAATTGACTTGGAGATTACGTTGAATTTATCAGTACGTATGTATAATGCTGTAAAGTTATACTGGAATCAAAGAGATACATATTCAGAACTTTTTATCCCAAAATCATTTCTTTTAGAATCTTTGATGTATTTTGGTTTGATGCTGTCTGCCTTTTGTTGGGGAAGGGAGGGAGGCATTTTTCATGGATTGCTGTTTAAGTTTACAGGGTCAAGCAATAAGAAATAGTTGTGTGGGTGAACATCTCCTTAGGAAAGATATATTAAAAGTACATGTATTGTGTTTCAATATTTGTTGAAGTTGTAAAATCATGGGTAAGGCCAATATATATAATGATTCCACAGAATATGTTGTGGATGCATGAAGGGCATAAATTGTATCAATGCATGGAGATAATCAGATTTATGTTAGTGTTGTACTTGTCATAATTAGTCCTGTACTTGCTGAAATGGACAGTTTATATATGTACTGACTTTAAAAGGTACATGTACCAGTAATTACAGTTATCATGTTAAGTCTAATAAAAAACTTCACTAAGTATAAGAGTTTATAAACTTATCAAAAATACAGAGTTGTACACAGTACCGGGTATGTTCTGAACTATTGAAGTTGGCTTTGACATTTAAGTACATTATTTTGCTGGTAAGCCTCCTTTGGTGGGTGTGCTTTACTCCTGTGTGCAAACTTAAATGTTATTGATGTATCATGAGGTAAACAAATCACTGCTGTGGCCTTTGTTAGTTTAACAAGAAAGCTTGAGGAAGTATAAGAATTACATGTATTCAAGATTTGGAGATGCATAGATTTGCTATAAGATTTGTAGGTCATTCATCATAAGAGTTTTTGTCAAAAAGGAAGTAATGCTTATCAACATCCATAAGAATAACAAGAAACATGATGCATTGTCATAATAAAGGAAGGAAAAAAAAATTGGAAGATTTCAATTGTTTAATAATTTATGCTTATTATGATTTAATAGGTTGATTTTAATATTTTTTTTTAGGGATTCATCGGAATTTTGAGCACTCCCTATCACGTGTTAAATCTCTCCGTATGGATACCAAAATATGGACGCCAAGTCTTATTGAGGTGTATTTAAAAAAAAATTATAAATCTCTTTTAAAAGTCAATATGGAAGTAACTCAAATGGAGACACTTTACTTTTCCTGGAAGTTATCAAAATTAATTATGCTTTATGCCCTGCTAATTAGAGATGTTTTATTGATTATTATGAAACAAACATCATCATCTGCATTAAAGCTGAGAGCCTTTGTATGAAAAATATTTTACTCAACTATAATTTGTTGTTTTTTAATTAAGCTGATGAAGGCCATTGGAAACAGAAATGCTAATGACTTTTGGGAGCATAGTCTACCACGAGACAAGAGGATAAACTCTGACACATCAGCCCCCCATAGAAAAGCCCATATAGAAAATAAATACAAAGCCAAGCTTTACTGTGATAAAATTTCCATATCAGACAACCAAAAAGCACTCAATGAGGTACAGATAACTGGAAAAAGCATTTTTGAATTGAATGACAGAAAAAAAGAAGTCTTAGAATGTACGTTTTTAAGTTAAAATACAGGTACACACAATGTAATTCAGGAATATACAGATGAATACACATACTAGTCTCAGGTCCGTAGAACATTGGGGGCCACTTTTTCCCTGAGAATAGTGTTTTGCTACAGTAAATTTTCCATAAGATGCTGGTTGCCTCCCCCCCCCCACCCCCCCACTTTTTGTTGCTGTAAAGTCAAGCACTAGCTGGCATAGTCTGGGATTTGGTCAGTAAATTAGGTTTTTCTTGTTTTTTTTTTATTTTGTGTTTGTTTGTTTGTTTGTTTATATTTTTTGCTTGACAGATTTTTTTGGGGAATCCCCCCCCCCCCGCCCACTTTTAAAACTGTTACTACGGGCCAGAGTCTATATATCCACTTTCCAAACATACTAAATTGTATATTGAATATTGTATACATTAAAAGAATGTATTCCTTCTGTTCAGTAAGATTTAATATATTCTTGTTTTATTGCAGATGTTATTAGCATTGAGTGAAAATGAAAATTTATTGGAGACAATGAAAGTTTTCTTCTCAGGTGCCAATGTAAGCATGCATGTTGTCTGTGATGTTCAAAATATCAGACATTCTGTTTTGTTAAATTTAGTTACATTCTATTGTTTATATGAATATACCCTTTTCCTTTCAGATTTACTTTACAAATAGTGAAGGTGAAAATGGTAAGAATATTTATTTGCAAACTTAATTCAGAAATTTTATGAACTCTACAGTGATTTCCATATATTAATATTGAAAAAAAAAAACTTGAAAGTTTAAAAAAAAAACTGAAGGATTTCTATTTACAAAATCTGTGTCAACAATGATAATCTAATATTTGTCATGAGTTTTATTGGGACATGTTTCTTTGGAAGGACAATGGTTTAAAATGATTGTAATAATAGGATAGTTCCCACCAGTGAATTAGAAATGATATGTCTTTATTCAGTAGATTTGGGGGGAGAGTGAGGGAAGAGGATACAAAACAACTTCCCTCTAGATTATCTTCCCTGTTTTATTACCTTAAACTCAGGGTGGTGCTTTATACATGTATAAATATAGTCATCTTTGTGTTTTTGTAGCATACAAGATAGCCAAACGTTTTGGACAAAGACTCACCATGGTAAGAAAAAATTAATATAAAGATACTTTGTGTTTTATATTATTTCATTTTTTCCTAAAGTAGAAAGAAAATGAATATTGATCTTTTGTCTTTTCAGGAATTTCTTTATCAGAATGGAGGGGATCGTAAGTTCAATCTACTGCATAAGATTTGTAGACTTTAATTGACATAAAGAATGACTTTCATTACTGATGTGTTTTAATGTCTTGTTTGTGTTTAGGTTCCTCCAACACTTACAGTGATAATGATGAGGTAGGTTTAGGTCTTTAGTCTTAATTATCAATTTACAAGTGTTTTACAACAGAATTGTCTTACTAGTAAATTGGACATTTGTTTGAACTCTGAAGTGATGTTTGTTATAGATTCAGGCAGCCAAGTTACGTGGTGAAGTCTGTTTAGACGGTTATCTACAAAAGACAGGAAGTAAAAAGAAAGGTAACCTTTGTCATTTACTACTTTAACTTATATATACTTGAAGGATAGATGATACAAACAAAACAATGGATGCCTGGATTGGTTTATATTTATGGACCTATTTTTGTTGTAAATGATGCAAATATTAAATTTTTAAAATATTAATAAATTGTAAACGTTCTTCGATGTTCAAAATTTTACCTTTCTGCAATCATCCTTATCTTTACATTTTTTTTTTTATCCTTTTATAGCACATTATTGTGAAATGTTGAATGAAAAATTAAAATCTATGCAGTGAAACTCATTCATTTTACTTCTATAAATATGACCAACATTGCTTTTTTCATGGTTTTTTTAAAAAAGTTTGTATTATATGTCTTTAATAGTCACAAGTACATGTAGTTTTCATATATATTATCTAGATATCAGGGTTCAAATCTGCTTCTTAGTTAGTTAGATCAGACCTTTGAAGTTTGAAATATATGAAAGTCAGATTTTGTGTACAATTGTACAGCCCTTTTTAAAATTCTAAACAGATTTCTTAAGGAGGTGGTGTGTTATTGAACATGGATGTCTGCGATATTTTTCAAGTCAAACTGTGAGTATATAAGCTTTTTTTAATATTCACATAATTTTTCTTTTTGTAATTTGTAGATGTGAACTGTTAGAAAATTGATGAGTTAGTTTACAATAAAAAGTTGTCTACCACCATATAGCATTTTATTTTTTTCTGAGTTTTTAGACTAAATTTAAAGAATAAATGTAAATGTGAAATTTTATTTGAACTAGTATGATATTCTGCTTTGTTTTTTTTTTACTATGCATATCTCAGGAGGTATTTTGCCTTTTTGTGTTTGTGTTTGTGGTGAAATAATGAAATAGTAAGAAGTGTTGGCATATCTAAAGATTAATTTTGCTTTACATCATTTAGATGTGTGTAAATGCATTGTAGTTCATAGAAAATAATCTGAATAGCTGGTGTATTGCCTTTTCAGCTTTCAGTGAAACTTTACTGACCACAATCAACAAATAAAATTTGAAGCATTTTTTTTTTCAGAAGGTTTTATCATTTAACTGAGGTTTTTTTCCAGTCCTCCCTCTTTTTCAAAAAAAAAATTATTTAAATAGAATTAAAAAAAATAATAATAAATTTAAATAAAATTAACAAAAAATAAAAAAAAAAAAAAATAAATAAACATGCAGGCTGTGACACGTTTTTAGTAAAATCAACCCTTCAAAAAACTGGATAGTAATGCAAGTGTTGTGTTTCATCATGTCAAAAGTTACAGTAACGCAAGAAATTTGCTTAGCTTGAAAATTTTATTCATGTTTGCCATATCTCCTAGATCGTCAGCCAAGAAAAGTTGACATATATCATCATAACCTTTTCTCCCCTTCCCTCAGACTTCACTCCTAAGATTTCCTCTCTGAAGTACCTATTGAAAGTTTTTTTTGCACAAACATAGTAATGAAGTTTGTGAATCAATGTATATGATACAGTCAACAAATTGGCAGTAATGAAGGAAAAAAATAGTAATACATGTATTGTACTGTACATGAAAATGAGATACAGTAAATAAATTTAATTATATTATTCTATGTAGATCTATAAACATATAAATTTTGAATTTATTTTTGATAGAAATGAATCAGATGAAAATATGCTTGAAAGTCCTTAAAGTTTTCAACATTGAGATATATAAATTATTTGTGCATATACGTGTACATGTAAAAGTTTCTATGTGGAGAAAATGTAAAAGCGTTCTTTTTCCTTAAAGAAAAATAATGTCTATGTATACTTGCAGAGTTCTGTAGCTAAGGACAGCGTGGACAATGATGTCATGATGTGTGTCCAAGCCGTTACTATCTCGGACAAGTAAGTCATCGGGAAAATTAATTTTCTCCAACTTTGAAAAAACTCTACATGTAAAGGGAAAAGTTGAAACAGATGTGAGATTGAAGCCCAGATAGATGAAATTCAAAGTTCTGAGAAACGGAAATAGACTTGTGATTGATAAGTACTGAATTACTTACTGTAGGTCATTGTCTAATGTGAGAAACTTAAATAAAAGGTCAGTACACTGCATGTTCATACACTACACTCCTCCCCTTCTGTACACTGCTGCAGAAAGTCTCCACTAACAAAGACATTTAGTAAAACTATACATGCCTAGATTATTAGTTTTAGAGGTTATGTTTGCATGAAAATGTAAGAGTTACATGTGTGTATATATTATATTAAAATATAATTCTGGTTTTGCATTGGTATTTGTAATCTTTTGAAGTCTAGTAATTTATGTTTATGTGCAAACTCTGAGGTAAAATTAATGTAGGATGTATATATTGCATGCTGGATGATGATAGTTTGCCAGACCAGTTTGATATTTTCGTAAAACTTCAATCATCTCATGATTTTTGATGTTTTGTTGTGTGTGAATGCATTTTCTAGTTGATAGTTGGTTAATTTACAAAAGGCCAGAATAAACAAGGTAACATTCAAGTATACAGTGAAACTATGAATCTTGAACATTGATTTACTAAATTCATGGGGTATGTTGAAATTAATCACCATTATTTGAATATTCAGGAATGACATATCAAAATCGAGATTGGCATTATTTACTCTTGATTTTAATATCTCAAACTCTGGAATAACTAATTTTTTAACAATCCGGCTCTGTTTGAGATAAGGAGTTTTGATGTACAGGCACTGCACTATCAGTATGAAGTTTCAACACTATTTATATCACTTGAAGTAGTTTTTTAGCATCATATTTATTAATATTCATGGTATCCTTGAAATTTACCTCTCAGCAAGAAGTAATTAGAGTTATTGCCCATTATTATTTATGAGGACCTTACATGTTTGTCCACTGCTAGGCAATCTCAGATTAATCAGTTTTCATTTACAGTAGTTTGCTAAAGACTTGACTAGAGAGTTGAAAGTTATTTGGTTTGTGCAAGTTGGTTTTTGCATGCTTTGTTAAAAATAGTCTTAATTACATCTTGGTATATTTGTATGAACATTGGATTGTCACTTGAGAAAAGAATTATGTACATATTTTTACCAAAATAACATAAGGGGTAGAGGAAATAAAGATGGTTTTTTTTTTACCGGTATGTATTTTAAAGTCACATGTGTGATGAAATCTTGTCATTAAATCTGGCCTCTGTATGACAAGGATAGCAAATTATGAAATAAGTCTTTTTTTTTTTAAATTTAAATAATATTATAGTTAATTCGGTCAAAATCAAATGTTAAGATTTTAGTTAAAAAGATTAAGAACCTAACAATAATCAGCTTAAGACTTGGCCATCTCTCTGTTGAACTTCTCACGCTTTGGCCTTTGAAGTTCTCAACTTTAGATTGAGAACAAAAAATTTTAACATCAATCTCTCTCTTTCTTTTGATAAAAATTTATTGCTTCTAAAACAAAAACAAAATTGTTTTAAATTTATTGAGTGAGAGATAGAGGTATACCATTTACTTAGTCTTCTGAGGATTTTACTGAACACATATTCTGAATTTCTAGTGTGGAGAGGCCTAAGATGAATAATATCTAATTTTCAGGTATCCAGAGGCATTTGAGCTAAGCACCTGTAAAAAAGACAACAGGGAGTATTTATTTGCGGCTTCCACTCCTCAAGAAAAGAAAAGCTGGATGGTTGCATTAGCTAAGGTTGGTAATTTACTGTGACTTTGACCCTGAATATTGACCTAATATTCAAATATTTTAACTTTTGAATGAGTAAAGACCTTTATGAATGTATTATGGTTTTTGACCTTCAGACATTAACCTTAAACTTTAATGTACAGTACTTTTTGAAATTTAACATTGGTGATATCTTTGAATGAAGACAGGGCTTTCATATTTTACATGAACATTGCCTATGACAACACTTTCAGAAAAAAAAAGAATTTTGTCATTTTTAACTTCATGATCTGACCTAGAAGTCTGACCTATTTATCATAAATGTTAACTTTAGCCATAATTTCTGCTCCAGAAGAGACAGCCTTTCATATTTTTTACATGTGCAATACTTGTATAGAGATCTTTGAATTGTTTTGATATGATATTTGATGTCATGACCTTGAAGCTTGACACAGTTTTAAGAAATTGAATCTCCACCATAACTTTTATTAAAAAAATTTTAAGTACTTTTTGTATGATGGACAGACAAGACAGTTACAATGTACCATAAATAATTGCATCCCAACCACTCAATTGCATCCCAACCAAAAACAGAGGACCACAATTCTTGAAATTTGCTTTTTTTTCTTTGCAGTTATTTTGTCCAATCTCCTTAATGGAAGATGTTGGTCAATCAGAGTTTAACTTGGCTGGTAACTTCTATATCAAGGATGTAATCTCTGTAAGTGTCATCCATTTTGTAATTATTTTAAGGAGAGCACAGCACATGATAAAGTGACATTTGTTGTCTGCATGATGTTATTTGTATAATATTAACAAATAATAATTCCCGTTTTTACATTCTCTTTCTAGGACTGGGAGAAAACATGGTTAATGATCAACAACAGAATATTGGAGTACTATGACCAGGTAAAAGTGTGTGAAGAAGACAAACACATGAAGATGTTATTTCTATATTTTATTGAGTAAATCATGCATAACAATGATAAATACAGCACTTTTGATGATAAGTCTATAGCACTTGACACAACAACACAGCAATTTTAAAACAGTTTTTTTTTTAAATTAAAAACTGAAAAAGAAACATTTGTACATAATGTTACATAATTGAACATATGAATTGCAACATTTTACACTGTTAAGCAATTCTAATATAAGCTTTTTGAGAATAATGAGCACATCATATCATTTTGTATCTCTCTGGATATAAATATTTTAGCACTCCATAAGTTCAACTCCTTTTGTTTCAGTGATTTATACTTTCTACTCTCAATAAGATTTTCATATGAATAGTTCCATTGTAAAACATAACAATGAAAATACAGGATTATTACATTTACACTGAATAACATGACATTGTCACTTGGTAACATCTCCACAGAATGATTTACATTGAATATCACTTGCAGAAGTCTTCAAAAACAACACTAGCATTAAATTGCATCACAATTGCATCACAATCACATGAATCTACTAAACACTAGTACACTTGAGCTTGTGAATCTTTTGGGTGTGTCCTTGGCGAGTTCTCTTGTTGGCAAACCACTTCCTGACTTGTCCTTCTGTGATGCCTCCAAACACAGACAGGGATTGGACAACCTTTGGACAGGGGTAGGGATGCTTGGTGTTGTTCTGGTACCACTCCTCCATCATATCAGTGGCGTCCTTTTTTAGCACTGGTCGGCTCTTGAAGAGGGAAGTTTTGGCTGGTTTCCTGGACTTTGATCTCTTCTTTTCCAGTTGACCTAGACTGTTTTCTACTCGCTCCATCATTCTGTGTAACATGCTGTCGTAGTAAGCGTTGTACATCTGTTTAAGGTGGTCTGGACTGTTGTTATGAAGGTGGAGCATCTTGAAGCGATTTGTTTCAATTACTGCAGCGTGATAGCGATGGAAGTTGGAGAGTTCTTCAATATTGGAGGGATACTGTTGACGAAGTTTGTCGTATTGTATCTGAAGTCGCTGATCACGTAGAGCCACAGAATGGGGGATAGGGGTGTGCATGGTCTCTATCAAAATGTCAGGTGTAGAATCACTGAAGCACTCTTTCATCAAGGTTGATTGGAGGGCACTGAAGAATTCCTGCTTGGATGACTGTTGTATATCGGATCTAAGAAGACTGAAGAGTGCGTTGTCAATCCTTGTTTCTGCTGGTGAGGTGTTGAGCTCTTTGGGTGGTGATTGAGGTGGTGATGTCTGACTGCTGCATGTCTTTGTTGCTGGTGGATCCTCTGTGAGGGGTGGTGGTAACAAAGAATCCAGTGTTGCTATCACTTCCTCAAGATCCAGTTCTGGTGGCTCTGGACAGTTTTTCAGGTTTTCTTCTAGATCTTGCAGTAAGAAGGAATCAAATGTTGAAGTTGGTCCTAGTGCAGTTTCCAAAAAGTCCAAGTCATCCATGATGATTCACAATTAATACAACGCACTATAGAAGCAGAACACAAATAACACTAGAACACTTTAGAGATGACACTTAAAAAATCAGATATATCACATCACATGAGATAGAATATCACAAGAGGAGTTGAAGGTTGTGACAGAGAACAAGTCTACATTGATCAATGATCAGTTGTGACATATGGCAGACTGACATGCCTTTTTGTAGGAGTTGATGAAACTCTAAAAAAAAAAGCTTTATTTTCATTGGTTGAAAGGGTCTGAAATTATAAGCACACAATATTTCATTGGACACTTTCAGAATTAATTTTGATGAAGTAAATTGTTATTGGTCAGAATATTCTAATTATGGATTTCAGCTTGGACATCCACTTTATTATGAACAGTGGTCATTGCTACAGGGACTGGGCTTGTGATTGACCATTAGCACCATTTCTAATGGTGTGCTTATCCAAGCTGTAATTGACTTCAGCAACTAATACATCCCAAGCTCTTTCATTCACCCTCAATTAAATATCTACTTGAAAGTGATATTTAGTTATTAATTTTCTGAATCTATAGGTATATTTAATGATTTTAACATTTTAATCAATAGCAGGTAATAAACTATAATTAATAGTTATGTTTCAAATTAATTTTTGAAATGAAATTTGATTTCATAAATAAAGTAGCAAGACATATTTAATATATCTGGAATTAAAAAATCTATTATATTACTTGTACATGAAGTAGTTTTTCTTTCTTTCAGAATAAACAAGAATTCTGCAAAATTGATCTCAGGAAAGCTATTAATATTAGTAAGTGACCATTTCTATATTTAATATTGTAAATGCACATTTACATTGAAGTGTTTGTTTCTCTGAAAAGTATGCAACTTTCTCTCTCTCTTTTTTTTTTTAACACTTTAGAATACAGTGAATCCACTCTTGCATGTAAAGTCTGTATGGAAGTGGGCAAATGTTTGGCACTAGATGTTCATGGAAAGTATGTATATCATCCTGTAAGATAAATCTTTATGTATTATATTCTTACAGCTGTAAGAAACATCAAATCATTATATCAAAGTAAAGTTATAATCTTTATTTTTTCTTTCAGTACATTGAATATGTACATTTTAATTCCAGGTCACTGTATTTTCAAGCAGATTTAGCTCGTGACACAGAGAGGTTGTTAAATGCATTCAGTAGAGCCATGAAAGTAAGGGTTAATTTTTTTTAAAAAAATTGTTCCCTGGTCATACAGGCCATTTTATCAATTGTTTGATTTAGATGGTGCTAAAATTAGTAAATGAGTATAAATTGCTCTCGACAGGACAAATTTAATGCAGGTTAATCCCTTTAAGTAAGTGTAATTTACAAAGAGCAGACATTTTTCTCTTAAGAACAATGAAGTGCTGATTAGTCATATCAATATGGAAGCATCCTGTGGTAATGTAGATTCAAATTTGTTCAAATCATGACACCCAGGTGTAGGATGGGACCACAATTGGTGATCAAAGTTTTACTTAGGAATATATTGGAACAAACAATTAAAAATCTTCTTCTCAAGAACAACAAAGCCATGATTAGTCATATTATAATATGAAAGCATCCTCAGATACTGAAGGTTTAATCGTGTTCAAATCATGATCTTTGGAGGTGGGATGGGCTGCAATAGACAAAGTTTTACATAGGAATATATTGAAAAAAAATCTGCCGATGAAGAACAGCAGTTCTATAGTGATTCAGATTAGCTTTATGGCCCATGACCTCTTGATGTTGTTTTTTTTTTTTTGATTGCCAGATGAATTAGTAGTATATAATCCTTTATTTGTGATGATGTTTTTTTCTATTTCAGACAGGAGGGGACACATTAGAGGATCAACATCTATCTCCTTCCAATGTTCCAGTGATCATTGAAAAGTGTGTCTGTTTCATTGAAGACTATGGTAAGCCTGTTGACATGTAGCAAATAAAATAACAAGTAAATTGATTTACACAGTAGAAAACAATGATTAACACAGTGAAAACATGTTAAATTTTCCTTGATTCTTTATCAGGTATACAAGAGGAAGGAATCTACAGACTCTCAGGGGTTAAATCCAAAGTACAGGCTCTGCTGGACAAATTCATGTCAGGTTTGTTATGCTAGGGGATGCAGGACTTCAAATCATCTATTTCAGTTAATACATGTATGTAAACAAGTTCTCCAATCTCATACAAACCAGACTGAAAACCTACTTTTCTCTGGCAATTCCATGAATTCAATACATTTTCCTATACTGTAATAGAATGGGCATAAAATATGTGCATGAGAAAACAACAACAACATAAAATATACACACAAAAACAAAAGCTGGACAGATTCTTCAGTATATTGCATGTATTTCCCAAAATCATATATTGTAAGTTCTGTTATTGCTTCGTAACATTTTAAAATTCCACTTGATTAGGATTATTTTTCTTTTCAATAGATGCCCACTCTGTGGTGCTTCAACAGGGAGTGAACCAGGTCCATGAGGTGGCAGCTTGTCTGAAATTATTCTTCCGTAGTCTCAAGGACCCCCTGCTCATGAGTTCCAAGTATCCCATGTGGATAGAAAATGCTGGTAAGTTTTAAGAAAATAATTTAATACAAACTGAATATTGTTGCTCAAAAGAGAAAGAAAGACATAATTAGATGCCAGACTATTTTGGCTTGCAATTTTGCTTTGCTCTCTAGCTGAAATGCATGTAGATGAACATTGGCATAAAACTAAAATATAAGCAAATATGCCCAGGATGCTCTATTCATGTTTTTTTCTTTTTTTTTTTTTTACAATTACTGACAACTGAATTGTTTTTATTAAGCTGTCAATAATGAAGATTTTAAAAATTAAAAAAAAATGTGACGGTGATGAATATTTTGATTTCTACAGATGATATTATGCATGGTAAGTTTGGGGCTGTTTATTATGATGTGTGTGATCTTATGTGATGCTTAATCAGCAGTACACAGGGGAAAGAGAATGTTTGATATATACTGTGTTGCTGCAGATATATTGTATTACACTTTATACGGGACATTCTATTATAACATTTCAGTTTTCCTTCTTGTGCATTCTGTTTTTAGTTTCTGGAACATTTTCCATAATTCTTGGCGAGATAGAATATTTTAATCAAAATCAAGATGTTTATAATTAAATAGCAGTAGTGTATACTTATTTCATCAGAAGGAAAAAATATATGTATGCATATGTAAATTGATGTACTTTTTGCAATTTTTTAAGTTTTTTTTTTTATTTGATTGGTGATGTAACAATTTGTTCTAAAATATTATTAATGAATGAAGTATAGTTTTACTTTTCCTCATGACAAGAACATTGTATTTCTTCAAAAATCTGTAATCAAGATTTTCAGTATTTTATTCAAAGCATGCCCTGAACTTTATTTAAATCCCTAATTGTGCGAATCAACTCACAAGAATACATTATTGCTGACTAACCTCTTAGGCATGATATTCTTCATGAATTTTAATCCGAATTTTTTTTTCCAAGAGTGGGTGGGACAATATTTTACTAGTGCCACCAGCTTTAAAAGAAATGTTTGATTAATATTCTTTAAAAGCATGTCTTTACTTTTTAGGTCGTATGGATCCACAAGTGAAGTTAGAGTGGTACCAGTTTCTGATCCGAGAGCTTCCTCCCATTAATTACAACACACTCAAGAGACTTATACACCACTTCAACAGGTACATTGATACCAATGATTTACCCTAAAAATCCTCCTATTTTTGTTATTACAAAGCTTTCATTGAAGAATGGATAAGGACTTTTTCCAAATGAAATTATAATCTTAGTGATATTAGTGCAGTAAGACTTTGTTATGGGAGACTGTTAAAAACATCAATATATCCAAAGCTGTTCACTATTAGTGAAATTTTGTATTTATCCCAGATTTTAGTTTTAAATTATGGACTATGGATTTACCTCTGGAAAATGCTCATGCTTCAAATTGGATTTTTTTTTTAAGTTCTGTACCTGCTTTAGGAGTAGTAAGGATAAAGGCCTCAGAGATGACATTAAATAAGCAGATCATTATTTACATATGATACATGTTGACCAGTCAGAGGATAATGTAACAATCAAAAATCATTTTTATCCAAGAGTTTTCAAATGTAAATGGAAAATCTAATCCAAGGTATTGAAACATGAGATTACTGAGAAATTTATAGCTCAAATTATGGACAAAAAGATTTGTACAGACATACTGCTGATCTGGATAAATTATTTGATTTTAACAGCTGAGTTGAATTTGGAGTGTAGGTACTATCTGTGACAGTTTGTGTTCATGTAAATGTGTATTGTTTTCACCAAATTAATATTAGTTATATTTTTTGTATTATAGAAAATGTATTGATACATTTACAGTATTTAGTACAGTTTGTTCACCCTAAACACTACCATAGCCAGAGTGCATTTTATTTAGTTTGAAATGTTCGTGAAGTTTTATGGCATGTGCACATTATAATTGGATTATTTCCCTTTCTACACCACATTTTATCTTCTTTTGAACAAACAGAATAACATTACTCAATAATCATTCAAATTTAAGCTTTCTTTTGTGTTGTAAATTCAAGTCTTCTCAAATCATCCATGCTAGGGTAGGGCTTTAAATAGAGTTTACTGCAAAGCTTAAATCAAAGTAAGGGGTGGGTTGGGGGTATCCACATGCATAGTGGACATCATTCCGAACTGATGCCAAGGTTAGATAACAGGGCTGCTACAAAAATGAACCACTCCAGCATATAGAAAAAAAAAATCTGCAGAGTAGTATTATTAGGTTTGTTACTGACTGTTTAATACAGAAATATATCAGGTTGATCAATATCATAGACGGCAAGGCGAAATGACAAGAACTTAATGCTTATTGCTTAACTTACCTGCTAAAACTCTTGAGGGGTTAGAATCTTCCTCTAAATTGTTGGGAATGTTTTAATGCAATAACATGGCACACTTTCCACCAAACTGCAACAGGAAAGGGGGAGGGGGGGGGGGTTGCATGGCTCTATTGAATGATGTACAATAGAGTCTACAGCTAGACAATATTCTTAAAACAGTGGGTGCCCCCTCTCCAACCCTGTAGTATAATGGGCCTACAAGAATTGATGAGCAAGATGATTAAGTACAACATATTTTAATTCAAAATTTTAGTGTCCCAACATCTCTACTATCGACAATATCATGTTTTCTCCAATTTCACATGCAGTCATACTCTTCAAAATTATCAATCTTACCTTTAGCCATCAAGTAATCTTGGTAATTCTTTGAGGCACCTTCATCTTAGTTTAAATAATTTGTTTCTGATTACCCGGTAGATTCTTTTCCTATCTTGTTTGAGTGAATTTCGACCCTTCTATCGCTTGTGATGCAGTCAAACAAGTTTGACTTCATTTCTTAAAAGGGCCGCTACTCTGATTTAGAAACCATTACGGAAAGTAGTTTCTGTAATAAATGATTTCTAATATTAAAATGTAAACACAATGTGTTGGCCAGACAGCTGGCAGTCACTAGTCGTGTTTTAAATCAGTGAATGTGGGGCATTTCAATCTGAGGGAGAAAAAAAATAATCCTGAGCTTTTCAGATCAATATTTATTTGATGAGTATCCATCTGTACCATACAATGTACTTTCAAAACTTTTTTTCACGAAAAAATAACATACCGGTAAAATGTTATGGACCTTATAGTGGCAATTCATTTGAAAAATCAATTGGAAATAGGGTGGACTGGAAGAGGAGCAAAATGTTTCTCATGTAGATCATGATACTTCATAATAAATAGTTGATTTGATTATAAATGAAGTGTTTGCATTATAATTCTGTGATATTATAGTGAAGATTTTTACCACCATTTTGAAGTAATTCTGTGCATGTCTTAGAGTATTTATGATCCTTCTGTATAACATGTAGTTCTCCTTCAGACAATGTAAAGATTGTCTCAGAAATATTGTATCTGATTTAAAATAATCTATAGCACACTAATTTATTTTTAAAAATTTAAAATGCAGTAACTAGTAGCAAAGACATCTTTAAAATAAGAATAAATAAAAAATTTAGTATTTAGTTTTTAAAGATTAACAAGTAATTTATTCCTCTGAGGGTTTGTCTATATTCTTTTTTTTCAGGCTATCAAAGTACTCAGCTCAGAACAAGATGACAGAAAAGAACATTGCTATTGCATTTGGTCCAACATTGATGCAGACTGAAGCTGAAGTATGAACATTATAGGATTTATTTACAAAATAGAATATTTGAGTGAAATGTACATCACTAAATTTTTGTGACACCTTATTTTCACGAGGTAGTCTTTGAATCTTAATTAGCGAGACAAAATTTTTCCCAAATTGTGGTCATTGCTCTTTATATAATCTAATGGAATACTATTATATGCGAGAATGAAATTTTTGCGAGCACACTGTCTCACTTAATTATGCAAAAATAAAGTTCTTGCAGATAAAAAGTGATTAACAGTAGTTCAGGCATATTATACATTTTGTTTTTAGCTCACCTGAGCTGAAAGCTCAAGTGAGCTTTTCTGATCACATTTTGTCTGTAGTCCATCTGTCTGTCCTTCTGTAAACTTTTCACATTTTCGGCTTCTCCTCCAGAACCACTGCACCATCCAATTTCAACCAAACTTGCCACAAAGCATCCTTGGGTGAAGGGGATTCAAGTTTGTTCAAATGAAGGGCCACAACTTCATTCAAACAGAGATAATTCAGAAATAGTGAAAATTTGGTGGCATATTTTAAAAATCTTCTTCTCAAGAACCACTGACCCAAAAAAGTTGAAACTTATAGCCATTGTGCTCAGGTGAGCGATGTGGCCCATGGTCCTCTTGTTGTTAGTTTTGTACAGGTATCATTTAAAAAAAAATTGATAAATTGAATATTTAAAATTTCATTTGCAAGAAGAAGAAAAAACACCTTTAAGAAATGTCATATTTGAATGAAATCTACAATGTTTACAAAATTTACAGTAGATTTCAAGTTTGTTTTATTCAATGGCCCTAGATTGGATGGGACCACCAAAGAATGACAAATAAACTTGCAAGCATTATATTATTTCTATATATTTATATCTGTATATTTATATTCATGTACATGTACATGTATATATTCAACTCCTTTCAAAAACAACAAAATTACAGTTTTCAGCATCTTTTTTTTTAATTTTTGAAATTTGTATTTTTTTTTTTCTTTTTCTGTTGAGCAATATAAGGTTGAGAGTGGCCAATGAAGTTCCTCCTAAATTTTATATCTTTTTTGCTTTTTACAGTCTGAAGTTAACAGTACGCACGTACAGTTACAGATGGTTGTGATAGGAGACATCATGAAACATCACCAGAAACTATTCAAGGTGAGAGATTCTGACTTTTTAATGAAGTATTTTCCTGAGGTTTTGTCCGTAAGAAATCCATTACAATTTATTTCACATACAGATTTGAACAAGTTTTTCACTGGACCCTGTTGTACACATGTAATTTCTCTTTCGTTGAACTGTTTGGTACACATGTAATTTCTGTTTCATTGAACTGTGTGGTACATATGTAATTCTTTTATTGTTGAATGCTATGTTACATACATGTATGTATTTTCTGTTGTAGTTGGAGGATGAAGAAAAGATGATGCAGGAGAAAGTAGACAAGGGAAAACAGATTTTAGAAGTGATAAATAACAACAGAGAAGTAAGAGAGAGGATTTATACAAGTGTTTATTATTCCAAACCTGTGTTAGGACTTTCATTAATGATATGAAGTCTGTAATACCGTATACTATTATTGATTATGATTCTTATGTGCTGTGCCTTTATCATTTTTATGGCAGACAGTTATGTTGGATAGTTTTGTACTATGCTTGTTGAATCTTTTTTTTTCTCTATCATGATCAAGTGTTTAATTTTGTACTACAGAGCGTGGATATTAACGAGTCTTTGAAGATCAGTGTTTACTTTCTGAGTCGTAATGGCAACACCTACAACCCAGAGGTATAATCTCATCAGATACTAATTCATGTGATTCTGAAAGAGCTTCATTTTGGCAAACAAGATGCTCTCTCTCTTGTTTTTTTCTCTCTGCCTACTCCCTGCCTGTATTCAAAAATGTGCATTCAAAAATGAGGATAACAATTAATTTACATGTACACTGTATATAATGAATTTGAATGAATTAGAAACTGTAGAATAGTATCTTTGTTGGCATACAGGTAGAAAATTTATGAGCATACATGTTATAAAAAGGTTTATATCATGTGCAACTTAAAAATCATGGCAATGTACATGTATAATGTGTTTGTAAATTTTCAGATTAATATTCACACCACTGTAAAACAAGTGATCGATCAACTGAAACGCAAATTTAATGCGACCCATGAAGATTACACCTTACATGAAGTGCTGTGTGATGGAGGCTTAGGTAAAAAAAGTTGTTCAATAGTTAATTAAATGTACTTTAAATAGAAGGTAGATCGGCAAGTGGGTTAGCGTTCACTTCATATTTAATATTTTTGAAAGAGAATTTGCTCTTTAAGCTGCAGTTTCTGAACACTGTGTCCTGTATATAAGTTTATGAATTTTACAAATGATATCTAGTAACCTTAACCTGAAATTTAGCAAAAATACTGCGGTGAATTATATACTGATATGTACGTTCTGTATATGAATATTGTGGATATTGTATAAAATGCCAAAAAATTGAAATTTTAAATTGTTTGCACTTAATAGAGCGTCCCCTCCACAACACAGACACCCCCCACTCTGTGGTCAAGGCTTGGTGGGACTGGCCAGAGTGTTACAGAAAGCAGGCCTGTCTCTGTCTAAAGCCCACATCTGATCTCATGCTTAAACTGTCCAACATGGTAAGTCACCCACATCTGATCTCATCCTGATACTGTCCAATGTGCTAAGTCCACCAAAGAGAAAATTAACCTGGTATATCCAGTACAACATCTAAATGTGCTCTAGTTTATATGTTGTATCTAAGATTTTGATTTAACCTGAAAGGCTAATTGATAACAAGTATGCATATAAACAGATCAGATTTGTAGTGAAAAATGAGAAAAGTAACAATATTTATTTTTTAAATCTGAGAACAATATCCTTATTTCATTTCCTTTTGATTTTCATTATGATAAATATGTGCATGAACATGTAAGATCTCAACAAATCATACAAAGTATCTAACACACATTTTCAGTACGATCCGAGTCGAGCCCTGTTTGCAGATATAAAGTTGATAGAAAAGAAACCTTTGGGATTGCTGAGTAAATCCAATAAGTATGCATTCCAGTTCCAGCAGTCCAGACTGTCATACTACAAAGATGCCAAAGTAAGCTTAATTAAAAAAAAAATCTCCTTGTACAAGGTGGACTTGTGTTTTACTTTACCAGTGCACTGCACAAGTTATTCTCAATAATGGAAAAGTACTTTTTAACATTTTAATCAAAAGTAAGAAAAATAGCAACAGATACATGTGTATAGAGACATGGGCAGTATTTCTAAAGCACATGAAAGGAGCATTAATTTGTTATTTGTTTATTTGTAATAAATTGTATATTGGTGTTTTTAGTCAGCTGGTGGTTCACCGGTAGGGTCCTGGAATATTGAAGATTTGGTCATATATTATGGAATGGATCCCTTAGTTAGGAAAGGTGACAAGTAAGTAAAAATATTACTGAAAAAAATAACTTGAATCTGCATTAATCAGTACATGATGTACAAATACTGTCTTTCCTTTTTCCCCTTAAAATCTGCTTTATGCACTTTTTTTGGGTAGATATTTACTTGTGAAATACAGCAGAGTTTAAATTGATTCTTTTTAGGTATGGAGTCACATTTCTTAAAAAAGGAGAAATACCTGGGTGAGTTTGTATTGAATTTTGATCCACTACACATAATGATTTAACACTATCTCTTTTATCCCCTTCTAAAATATGTCCTGATAAATAGTTATTTTTGTTCTAAAGGAAAGTTAAATACAGCAAGGTTTTCAATTTAGTATACACAAATTAAGAAAAATATACCTTTATTTAAAACACTTAGAACCTGGATATTTTTCAGGTCTAAGGAGACCCCAATTTTTGGGCACACTTTGTGCTTTTCTTCAGAAAGCGAGTCACTATATTGGATGTCTGCTATGCTTGTAGCTCAGGTGAGTGTGAAAATTAGCACAGGAACAAAATATTAACACTATGATGACAAAGGTCTATAAATAGGAGAAGAAACATTATATATGCAAGTTTCGAGATTATCTCCCTTGGTGCTCTCTTTTGTTACGGAGGGGAGTTTTGTTTCCACGTAAACCGGCAGGTGGGACAGTTATTTATATTGGAAACCTTACATCACTGGTCTGTCATAACCGATTGTCGGGATGCACTCTTCAACTAAAAAATTACGGAATTAAAGGCGTCAATTTTTTTTTTTTCAACAAAAAAAATCAGAGCAAAAGAAAATATCAGTGGATAAGACATATCAAATGAGGGAAGAGATATGGATCTCTAATAAATACACATGCATCTGATCATTGCACATTGGCATTCTGAATGACACACCGACTCTTTCCATAATAATAATTTCAAAGAGCCCACTAACTTTTTAGAAAAGGTTTTTGCAATCAATAAACATCTTTCTCGCAAAGACTATGAAGGTTCTTTTGTTTTCAACTATCGTAATTGAGAGTAGAATTCAAAAACATGTATAGTAGAGCTCAATAAAATCATCAAAATCATTACTGCTTAGCATTATCATCTTTCTAGAACATTAAATGAATTTTAAAAGCTCTAGCCAGTAGCCATTACTCATTTATTTATGCAGGTTTCTATACATTAACAAATTGTCCCACTTCCATGCTGACACATGTATGGATACTTTTTGCACCTCTATCGTAGGAGAGTTACAATCTCAAAACTCATGTATTAGAATTATTATACATGTATGTTAAGAATAGAGCTATGTTGTTTTTGTTATGTTATACTGATGTTTATCATATAGATGTCTATTATACAGCACCCTGAAGGATTGCTAGTTTGAGGGTGCAGGGATTTAGCAGTATGTAGGTGTAAATACACTCCACATATCCACACATCCGTAGGAGGCTGAGATGGAAGACACTGGTTATAAAGATCACTACAAAGCTTCTCCTGTGGTGTTCAAGTAATCTGACATATCTTTGTTGAAGTGCACAGTTTGAGTGATTTATACGAAATACACTTACATGAATGAAGAACTACTTAATTTTTTAATGACCTGTATTCTCCATGTAGTATGCATTTCAATGTAAAAATTTCATTCATTTACACTGTATGTGAGATTTCTCTAAACACATTGCCAGAACTATGTTTGGAATATTTGTTCGGCTTAAGATGCAAGGAAGTACTAAGTTTTCAGTGGGTTGTACATCATTTTTCCATCAATTTTTTCAGACAAATCAACACATTTAATCACTATTCCTGTGTTCTACCTGTATAAATTATGGGTGTGTTTGAGAAATACAGTGTGTTAATGTGTTTAAAAAAATTTGTATCATGGCTGTGGTGTTTTTCCTTTGAAGTCAAGTGTACAATAACTGGAGATACACCGATGGGCGGAGCCAGCAAAACTGTGCCGTGTAAATAAATCATTGAACACCAAGGCGATTTCAACATTTTAAATTACATGTATATTGAATCCGAATTACAGAATGAAATGGGCTTTGTTATATACAGAGACAAAATTTTGTACGGAACTCTGCAAATATTCGATCCACCGCATCGAGAAATCAAGTTCTTGACATGAATTCCACAAATAAATACCTTAAAATGTCACACCTGTTGTAATAGAGATTTTTAGCAGGATATACCATCTTTGCTGTATTCTTTGCTCAACTAGAATAAAGTTCAGCTGCACTGCATCCATAGATGAAGAGTTATTAACACAGCGTTTTTGTTCATGCCACAGCTCTCGAATATGTCAAATGATCAACGGGTATCTTTTCTTTCTTGATTTTCGATTAACACCTGAATTTCCCTTCTTCAACTTCGAATTTTTCATCCTTGATATCCAAAAGTTTTATTTTGAATTTCATTAACAATCCGTTTTTATATTAAGTTGGAGAGCTGCAATCTGATGTCTTTTCTCATGAACACACACATAAAATGTGCGAATTAAAAAATACTGGCGGGAAGGAGAGAATATCCATGCGGTCACCTGACAAAAACTATATTTTTTTATTTTTGTAATTAAAAATCATGCTTGAAAATTTGGGACGTAACAATTATTGACGTTTTGATTGGCCATGATACAAGAAAGTTATTGAATATTTATTATGGTGTATCCTGATTTATTTGGACGAAGGGGCGGAGACTCGTGCTTGGCACTCGTCACCGCCCTTCGTCCAAATAAATCAGGATACACCATAATAAATATACAATAACTATTACAAATAAGATTGAACACTGAAATACAGTGTATTTTCAAAGTAGATATACAGTATTTTTCAGACTTGTGAATTTATAATGGAAAGATGTGATTAAAATGATCAATATAATTAATAGTTCTTTAGCTAGAAATGTAAATAAGTTATTTATGACAGGAATCATACAGGATTCATATTGTAGATAATGTATATATTATGTATAAATGTACATATTGTACATACATATTTCTATTGCATATTAATAAATAAAATGTAAATAGAGTATTATGTATATTTATTTCAATAGATGTTTATTTTTACTGTTGAGATATTATTTTCTTTTTTTTTTTTACGTGGATATCTTTAAAAAGATGGAGTCTAGAATGGAATATATTCAGTTCAATGATAAAAAAAGAAAGACTGGTTTATATTTTTTTTAGAGAATAATTGTACTTCTTTAGGTAATCGTTACCTGTAATAGATAAATCTTAATCAAACACTTTTATTACATACATCATAGTAGATTTATCAAATAGAAAAAATGCTTTTGTACTTTTTTGAAAGTGTTTTATTTGTTAAATATAATGTTGTAGTTTGATCTTTTATATTACTTGCGGTAATTAAATGTTTAATTTTTCCACAAAGTGCAATATACAGAAGTTTTATATGAAGTATTTTTTTCGGATAATAAAACACTTTCATGTATATATGTATTTTATCTATGAAGGTAGCTTAAGGTGTGTAATCTTCATTTACACATGTTGTAATTTTTAGTACCTTTCATGGTTACATGTAAATATGCAGTTCTTTCATCTTTAAATAAAGTTAATTACACATATGTTTCATATGATACTTAAATATGAATGGAAGTTGATTTTTACTTGTTTCATTTGAAATGGTCATTTGAAAATGATTTAACAGAGATGTGAATTTGTTTTTGTATTATGTGTATTTTTAATTATTTTGATATTTTATGGATATTTTTTTGTATACATTTATTTCACTGAAGGTTGACTGTTTGTACTTTGGGAGTTACTGAGTAGCATCTGGGTATACACTAAGGAGCAGACCTGTACTCTTGCTTATTCTTTTGTTTCTTTGTTATCTATTGGTTATCTCTGTAAGTTAACATACATGTACATTGGATTACCATGAAGACTAAATACTTATTTCTTTGAGTGATGAGGAAATACTGTGAACATGGAAACATTGATGATGTGGAAAGGTTGACAAATGACTAATAATAATAGTCAGAATTTCCATGAATCACTTATCTCATTCTTGTTAAAGAGTAATGTTAAATACTAATAAACTGTTAAAGTTTAATTTTTCTGAAATACTGAAAATATCAATGAAACCCTGGTGTCAGACTTTTCCTATACAACATCTAGCAGAATAATTTTAATGCAGACTTGCACTCCATTTCATCAAGTGATTTATCAAATGATCTGTTTAACTTCCTCGTGCTACATGTTACTTGCTTTGGCTGGATTTCGAAAAAATTAATAAAAGGGAATCGGGGTAAATAACTCGTATTTTGAAATGGAAATGAACAGTAATTACTTATAAAAAGATAATAGAGATATATATATAAAGATCTTTTTCTTGCTCTCATTTTGAATATTTTTTTCAAAACCTTGATGTACCATGTACATTATACATGTATAAAAAGGGTATTTATAAAAGAATTTAAAAGTAAATGCTAAAGACATTGAACTTTCCATTTGTCAATTTGCTATAACCTTTTTTTATATTTGACATTGAATTTTAGAACATTCTCCACTCACTTATAATTGGTTGTTCTGAAGCATCTTGTATACTTCTCATTACACAAATATAGCAAAGCTAGTGCTACTGCACTCTTTATTTAAGACAAATTTTGCACAGAATACCTGCTTTATCAGCAACAGCAAGCTTGTCACCAGTTACTGCTGAAAGGTGTATGAAAAATTGTAATCGGTTATCATAGTTGCTATTTTGCTACATTTTTCAGATGACTATGTACAACTTGGTCATGGTTGTAAAGTGTTGATAACTATTTATGATGTTCCATATAATAATTGCAGAAAAATGAAGCTTTAAAATTTACAAATTACCAAGGTATGATTTGACAATGTGTACTTAAAGCTCCTAATGTTTTAAGAATGTGCTACAGCAATAAATGTTTTAAAACTGTTTAAATGTTTCTGACTTGCTGAAATTTTGGAAGCATGACGTAAAGTACTCCTGTACTCCTTGTCAAAAACAAAAAATGGTGGTATTTTGTCCAATACTTTGTATTTAAAATTGGTATTGACTACTTTGTAGTTTTTGAGCATACCTCAAAATACTGTAGATTCCTAAATATACGCGAGGAATTAATTATCGCGTAATTACGCGAGAAGCACCACTCGCGAAATAAAATTACTCGCTTTTATTTTCATGACGCTTTAATATATGTAAAATCTCTAGATAAATCACCCATTCACGAATTATTTTTCTCGCGATTTGACGCCCTTGGGCCATTTCGCGATATTAAGTACTCTCGTAAAATAAGGAATCTACAGTAATGGACTGTCCTTATTCCAGGATTTTTGATAGTGATCTAAAAGAGAATAAAGGAAGTGTCTCCAAGGTCAAGAACATTCTAAAGAGCAAGAGCCACTTAGGAATTTTTTGGCCCTGAGAATTTCTGAAAAATCGAAACTGCTCAGTTTTGGTTAAAAATGCAGTATTTATAACTTGGACCCTTGGTGACCATGTATCTATTGAACATGACGTAATTTTCTCTCTAGTCAATGCATTATGACGTCATAAAATGCGTCATTTTCCCGTATCCTGTAAATTCCCTTAAAAATGGCCAAAAGTTGAGGTATTTTTTCAATATTACATATAGAGCACAACCTATGATCCAAAATATGCAATTACGTAATGAACAAATTGCTTCTGAAGATCACAAAACATGTTTTAATTTTTGGATCGTGAGCTGTGCTCATATTTTAATTCTTTGCTGAAGGTAGTCAAATACGCATGTTTTCTGCAAAATTCAAGAACAATTGCATTTTCTCAAAATCTGTTTTCCAATATCTGGATTCTCTTAGAAATTTTGTTATAGGAAATGAAAGCACTAAGTCTCTACTTTATTTTGATATATGAAATGGGACAGAGGGTGATAGTCAATTAATTGGGCCATTTTATGCATAAAGTGAACCTAGCTCTTTGTGACCTTTGAATATTGTGAGAATGATATAAAACATTTCAATATTTCTTCTTTGACCCAATTTGGTTTGAACTCCACCCAGTGTCCTGAGGCGAGGGATTGAACTCCACCCAGTGTCCTGAGGCGAAGGATTGAACTCCACCCATGTCCTGATCAAGGGATGTGCAGACAAAGCAGACCTTTGTGTAAAATTCATGTCTCAAAAAAGTAATGTGGAATCATTACAAATTATGGGGGCAAATTTTCATGGAGTTTTTGAATTTTGAATTTTACAGGTTCATGGGGATGTAATTATGTGTACTCATTTATATCTACAAAGGGTTAGATGACTGAAACAGTAGTTTATAAATTTGTGGAGGATGTTAATTCATGTATGAGAGGTACCCACAAATTCCACAAATATTGAGCCACCACAAAATCGAATGATTCCACAGTATGCCTAAATTCCTTGGCTTTATCTGCGTCATACTGTAAATGTATTACATTAAGCATGTACAATATTTGGCATTTATTTTTGAACAAAATGGCATAGATTTGATTTAGCGCATTTCTTAATGTTCTAATTTATGTGTAAAACATTTATCGTTGTACTTGATTTAGCGGAAGTTCCTTACCGCAAAAGGCGCTAAAAAGAATACACAGCGAAATATAATACGTTTACAGTAATTTAGTGGAAGAGTGTCGAATTCAGTTGATCTCAAAGGCCAAGGTTAGATCATCTTTATATAAAATTTTCTAGAATATATCTAGTAACATATTGGCCCAAGCTGCTATGAATTAAACTCCCAGGGGTCCTACTGGGAGGTTGATACCAAGTTTCTTACTGAAAGGTAGAGTTACACTATAACATTATGTACAATCTTAGTTTGGGTTTCTATTCTCTTCCAGAAGCTTTATCTGGTTCAATCATTAGGAGAAGGATGTGCTGTGACTTCATCAAAATTCAGTCAAAACACATATGTCAAAAAGTTTGCGATCAATTTTATAATTATGCAGATTTACAATATTTATAACCAAAATAAGATTGTTTATTTTCTGCACTGTAAATTTATATTCATTTGGGATATTATGTCGCAAATGGTCTATTGTATTCCATTTTGGCAATTGGTCCCAACCTGTGTGTTGTTTGATAAAGAATGTGTAATGACCATGCACATTTGTCTCGACATTTTAACTCTACTAATGACGAACAGCAACATCTTGGTATAATACTGGAATTCAGCATTCATGTTTCTTGCATGTGAAATATAGTTCCATTTTAACAATGGAATACAAGATTAACAAAGCATCAGCAATGACACTATTACACGTAAATTATATATACATGTAGTTAACAGATTTCTGACAGACATTTGTTCATAACTGAGCTTCTTCACGCACAACCTATTCAACTGTAAGTTTTGAATTCCACTTTCCCCTCCCCCTTATCCATTGTAAAGTAGCCTGCATGTTTGAAAAGGAATACACAAAAACCAATTCAAGTGTAAAATTTCATTATTGTATTGTATACATCTACATGTACAATAATATTTATAAAATATTCATTTTAACAAACATGGTATCAATTTGCCATAGTAAATGGACATAAGTATGTGGACTACACAAATCTGTAAATAACAAAGAAAAAAGTGCAATGTAACAGAGTGAGGGACACACAATTCTTTTTTAATGTGGAAGTTTTTTTTTCTTTATGAACTACATGTACTTTGCTTTCTTAACAACCGATCAGTTTTGATTGTTTCTTATCTTTACCTTGGCTCAATAGTTCTCATCACATCATGACTAAATTTTATGAAACTGGACTTAAATACACAGGAAATATATAAAAATAAATTTTCTAAATAAACCCAAAATTTGATGTTATGCCATATAATTTATACTCCTGACCCTATAAGGATATTCTACACTAAAGCTGCCTTCATTTCACACATTATATGATTGCCAGTTACACAAAGTCACAAGTGGTTATAATCAAAAAGTGAATTCCATGGTCACTGATTTTTATACCGGTAATTAATTTTCAGAAGTAAAGTTTTTAATCTTCTGATCCTTATGCTTAATTTGTAAATGATTTTCATTTTTCTTTTCTTGTTTTAACTGACATCTGAAATTTCAAATACATTAAATATTTGAGTTCATGTACCTTCATGTACATCAGATGACTCCTGTGAAATAAAGATTATCATATGAAAATGAAACTAATGCCAAATACAATACTTATTAATTTATTCAGGTCACAACCCATGTCAATTAAAATACTTGTACTATTACTACTGTAAATATGCTTGTAAGGAGTTTAGGCCATGTCTAATTTTGTGTTCTTCTTTCATTTGATAGTTGTTATAACTTGTACATGTATATCGGTTTCAATCCATTCAATATTTAATATTAGCTCAGTTTTTCAGGGGGATTAATATGGAAGTACCCAGTAAGTAACAACATTCCAAATATAAAATAATGAACAATTAAGGTACACACAAATCACTGGGTTGAGTATGGATGATGGTCAACAAAACTACAGAGAAAAAAATAAAAAATCTAACCCACACTCTTCCTCTGTTTATCTTTGTTCAGTCAGAAAACTCTGAGTAGTAATCAATAACTGGCTATATATATAAATACATGTACATGTGAATAAAATAACAAAGTGTAATACCATTAAATTATCACATATGTAACACAGAGCAGATTTTATTGCTTTAACAATCAGACCTTAAGACCATAAACTGAGAACAGACTTTAGTCAAAATTTAGATTATGAATTTCTTGGGTTTTGTTTGACATATGTGTTTTAAGAACTGCAGGACTGTATAATGTTCAAATATAAAAAAGTGATGAAAATTTTGTTAGATTATGAAAATTATTTCAAAAATTATATCAATTTGAAAATTCGACTTAAGTCTGTTCTCAGTTTATGGTCTTGGGGCCAGGACTTGAGAAACTTATCATTCTACATAATATCACATTATTCAGTTTAATATTGATGGATGCATAACTTTATCATATGCACAAAAGTAAGTAATACATTTAGTGATACACATTTCTATTTGAAGATATATATATATATATTTTTTTTAAATCAAGAATTGTTTTAGAGAGACTGTAGTCTGAAAGAAAGATTCATGATTTTCATTTTTCTTACAAGATGGGTAATTTCCCCCCCCCCCCCCCACCCCCCCAAACTCTCAGGTATAATAATAGTACAAACATACATTGTACACTAGTAGCTACCTGCTTAGTTTCATTTAATGGTGGTATATATACTATATATCTAGTATTTCTTGACTGTAAGAATAAATCTTTCAGCTATACACAGTGTAATTGATCCTTTAGTTTTCTCCTATTTTGTCCATGCCTAGATCAAATTGACTGGTTTATTTAAATACTGAAGCCTCATTATTGTTGAAAAGTATCACATTTATATTCACAACTTCCTGTTATAGACTCTGATACGTGTACAACATTCCTGCATAATAGAAGGGATAATAAGTATATATATAAAATTAAAAACTTAAACAGTGACTAATCAACGTGTTGAAATCGCCAAGGCAACTGAGGTCAGCTGACAGTCTCTGTAGCTACGTGACCTATAAGATAGACGTTGTCATAAAGGTCACCTGCTAGGTCATCATCAACATTCTGTGCTGCTCGGCGGGTGTTCTTGATGAATTCTCTCTTGGACATTTTGTTTTTTACTGCAGGACTGCTTAAGTCCACTGATAGCATGATCAGGGAGAAGCACAACACAAATACAGTATCTGAAAAAGCATTAGAAGCATAAGTCCACAATAAAATTTACATTATTTAAAAAGAAATACAACTTGCTTTTATATTTCATTTGAGATGATAAAAAAGTAGTAAATATCACTTATAAAAAAGTTACATCCCTTTACAAGCATAAATTGTTTGAGATGTGTACGTTACACAATTTATACCCTTTTTTTTTTTTTTTTTTTTTTTTTTAACGATTAAAAAACAACAAAACAATTATTACCTTTATCTAGTCCTAGTTTAGGATTACACAGGCAGAATCTGTCAGAGAATTTATCAATTATATCTGTCAGATATTCGCCCCTGTTGTTTGGAGCAGAGATGTTGCCAAACAGTTTTCGGAGGGCGTTAGGTAAAAACTGGTTTTGAAAGTTCTGTAACTGCAGAAGGTGGTCTAATACATCTCTCCTGTGAAAAAAAAAATCAATTAACAAAAAATAAAATTGCCAATTTTATAATAAATCATAGCACAAATTTTGCATTGAGTTAACAAGATTTTTTGTGTTATATGCTTTTAACCAGCACCAGACATTTGTGATATTTTCATTGTACTTCTGCTAAGAATATTCAAGAATTCAAATATTATTTGATATACTTTCATTGGTTTGGCATTCTATGATACTGAGGGGTAAAAGTACATGTATTAAGTATTTTGGGTGAAAGGTCCCCTCCAACAAATTATTGTACAGGTACATGAATTATTCAAAATTTGGTGCAATGACTTGGCACGGTGAGGTTGCTGTAACCATGAATTATCACTATAGATTTCACACCATGCATTTTTTTTTATTTATGATTTATTAATGGAGCTCATGAATTACAATGTACTGCATTGTTGTTCATGCCAAAGCCAATGAAATATAAAGCCCCCCCCCTTTTTAAGTACACCTACAGTAATACTGTACTTGGACTTGATGAGATAATGGCATTATTTAGATACAGTGTTGTAATTACATGTTAGTAAGACAACCTTGTACTATACTCACCTCATATCTAAATATTCTCTCTTTTTATCAGGCTTTATTTTATTTGTGAAGTGTAAAAATTTTGCCATTTCTAATGCATTATTTTCCATAATGCCTCTTTTGAAAAGATATTCCTCTCCCTGCAAAAGATATCAGTGTTCCACACGTGAAAAAAACAGAGGTACTGTGACCACTGAGCTCTAAATGATACCCCTACTTTCATATGAATACAATGGACAAGTTCATGTTTTGTTACCAGAAAATTCCAATTGCAAGTGTCTGTATAATCAAAACTAAAAATAGTAGGTGTACAATGGCACTATGTAATAAGTCACACTAAATTGTAATCAGTGGTATAGGAGGAGTTGCAAATAAGACATGAGTACCCAAAATATTATAGAAAGAATGGCACTTTCCATTTTTTGCTATGGGAAACTCCAAATATGTGTCTGATCAAAATGTAAAATAGAAGGTGTGCAATGGCACTATGTAATTAAGATTTTGTTAAAGTTTCAATAAATTTTATTCAGTGGTATAGATGGAGATGCGGATAACATCGGATGGCTACTCCTAAGTGTTAAGGATGGATGGAAAGATGAATGGGTGGACAGAAACCCTCATCACTATATACTCCTGCTTATCAAGCCAGGGTATAAAAAGGAAAAGTATGTCTGAAATACAAATACAGCAGCACAGGAGGTCTAATGGACCCTGTTGTTCTTCATCAGAAGATTTTTTTTAAGTTTTCCTCCTTAATTTAATTAAAATTTTTGACTCCATATTGGACCAAAATGTAGCTTTCTCATAAGTTTCATCTATCCTGGCTGAGTGGTTTTTGAGAAGATGGTTTTTTTAAGATGTCATTAATATTTCAATAATTCTTTATTATCTCCCCTTGAAATAGGGAGTGGCCCTTCATTTGAACAAAATCCAAGGATGCTTTGTGGTAAATTTGGTTGAAATTGGCTCAGTGGTTCTTGAGAAGAAGTCAAAAATATGAACAGTTTACAGAAAGATGGATACCAGACAAAATGTGATCAGAAAATCTTCTTGAGTTTTCAGCTCAGGTGAGCTAAAAACTAGACCTAAAACAGTCTGTCATATCTACCAGTACTCATTTTATAGATCTTTGGACAAAATGTAAACATGATCGCTTTATCATCATCGTCGGAAACCCATGGCCAATCTAGCATACACTTATTGAATAAGCGTATGCGAGATTGGCTGTGGGTTTCCGACAATGCTTTATCACATACATAGAAAATTGGAGCAAATCTTAGCAGAGGTGATGCAAATTAAGTTGCTACTGTACAAGTTAAGATTCACAAAATTAATTTATAAACAGACTCTATGTCAGGAATAAAATTCTCAAGTTTTTATTGTTTTGGATTATTTCTATTTTCATAATTAATGTTTATAAATATGTTGCCAAAGTAGAAGTCATATTATAACATTTTTTTTTAATTGGGAAATTGTCCTAAAAAATCACAGTGAAATAAAAATCTTCTTGCCTCAAATGGATTGCCATTAAATGTGAGTGATGCCTCATCCAACAACAGGAAAAGTTTCTTATAAGACAGTTTCACTGGTTGTCTTATGTACTTATACACACTGGCATATCCCCAGGATGCCTTACACAATCTGGAAAGGAACAAATAATATAAAACCATAAACTGAAAGTTAAATGTTTGGGTATGAATTGCACAAAAATCAGTTTACAGTAAAACATGCATAGAGCAAACATGATTCTAATAAATTGATGCTTACAGTGAAGTTATTTTCATTTCCCTCGACTTTAGAATATATTGAACACTTAACGATGATAACAAAATATGCTTGTAAGGAAGCAAAATTGTCCATCCCTCGCATGTCGAGTTATAAGCATGTTTTACTGTATTCTATTGTATTTGCAGTTTTGCGCTTATTTTTGAGGCTTAGTGGAGAGGTCACTTTTTTTCTGCTGAACTTTTCAGCTAAAAAATAACATTCTGACATAAATATTATGTCTGAGAAAATCCAAATGGTACAAGAGAAAAAATATCTGAGTCAGTATAAAGTTGTAAAAGACTCTTTAACCTGAAATAATATGACAATGTATGGGTCATTGTGAAAAAGGTGAAGATAACAAACAGTGATCGATCTCATTAAATATACAAACAATTACAAATTTGTGAACAGGGCATAAAACACAGAAAATTCCAGAGGTGGGATCAGGTGTCTAGAAGGAGTAAGCATCCCCTGTTGACCAGTCATACCCAATCAATATCTCATTCTTTGCTTTCAAATTTTATCATAACTACTGACTGAATTTTCAGTGAATATCATGAATATGGATTTTACTCATTTTGTATTCCTTAATCCATAAAAACACTGCTATGTGAACGATTTTCAACAATGACCAAAATAGTTTGGCGTAAAATTGAAATATAAAAGATACATATCAAACTATGAAGAAATAATAAAACTCACCCCATCCATAAGACATCGTCATTGGCCAAGTTATCCCAGACACAGGCAGCTAGACACAGATCAGTGGCATCTAAATGGGAGAGGATAGCCATGCTGATTTCCGGCGGCAACTCCGCCAGGTTAGGAAATGTTGTGGCCACCACCTGGTTGTTTTCAACTTCATTTTGTGATTCTAAATGCCGCCTTAGGATCTGTCCCATATCCTATATATAACAAGAGTCTCATTGGTCAAACACTCACTTAGGTCATGTTTTTCTTTATGACAGCTACACAAAACACATAATTGTGGCTATCAACTTAAATTCCATTGTTTCACCAATTTTAAATGAAAGTTTATTGTGGCATGGCAACAAATTTAGAGATTGCAGACTTGTTCTTCTTATGAAAGACTTTATATTCATTGTAATTTTTCTCTCCTATTGTGGCCCAATCCTAGCCCAAGAACCCTGTTTGAATAAACACTTGACTCAACTTTTTTATAAGGAAGCTGAAGTATTGCAATATGAACTGTATATCATGACCCTGTTCTTCTTTTTCATCAGACTTCACAGGAATTTTATTTATATATTTCTATTTCAACATGTTCAAATGTTGACTCCCTGTTGTTGCCCTATCTTAGCTTATATAACAACAGATACAACACTAAAATGCATTTTCATTATTTTGGTTTTCATTATTTGGTCCAACTCCCCCTGTTCTTGAGATAAAGATTCCCTACTTGGTCCTCAGTGTCAGGATCTGAACAAAGCTAAAAGTACATTATATTGAGGCCAAAAATAAAATTAGCTTTGTTTGACGTTGCCGGCTGACTCACCTAAATCGGATACTGATCATAATTTTTATTTTGTTATATTCATCCAGATTTAGGTGTTTGTATGTTTGCGTAATATAGACAGAAGGGGAAAGAATCATGTAAACGCTTGATTGATCAAACAGTTTTCATTTATAAGCGTCTATGTGATGTTGAATTATTGAGTATCACGAATCCAAGCATGGCTGTCGAAAGCGGTAAAATGTAAACTCGGTATAACAGTCTAACAGAAGTTGATGGAATGACTCTCTGTGGTAATGTGGTTTAAAAAGTAAACTGATGAATAAGATATACCAGTTCGAAATAGAAATTTCACGGTACAATGTCCTGTCCGGTTTGCTAGTCTAGCTGCCATGCTTGGATTCGTGCACATGATTCGAATTTACACTAATTTAATGTCAGTGATTTTTAATACTATGTATATAAAAGGTTTAAAACTAATAGGGTTTGAAAATCAATGACAAAACTGAGAATCAATTCGGACTGTGGTTGTTGTTAAACTATCAGAAACCTGTGACGTTCAGATACTAACAACATGTACCATTTCTGAAATTTAAATAAAAAAAATATTTTCCCTACCTACCGACCCGAACGTATAAAGACCAAGTCGGCAATGCCAAACCAACAATATTTAATTGTGGCCTGAGATACTGTACTTACACAATGTGGCCGGATAAAGAGAATTATCAGTGTCTTCAATATTCCTATGTAAAAACTTTGAATAGTACTCTATTGTAGCACCACATTCATCCAGGTGACCATTATTAGCAGTGTGAATTTACACTTTAATGAGAGTAACTCCCTGTGCCTCTCTTGTTCTTGAGAGCAAGGTGGTTTAAGACTGTTTTATAGATAACAATTAGGAAAACATCCTGATCTGGGGAAAAAGCTCACAGGTTGTCCTAAGTCATAAGCCAGCTAGGGGAAGTCTTTTGGTGATGGCCTTATGAGCTATACACAGTGACACTGTAAACAGAACTAGACAGATAGACATGCATAGCTAGTATGAACCCCTATAATTTGTACCCCCTAATCTTTACTTTGTAAGAAATTTCAAAAAGCTTGTTTTCAAGTCCGTTTATTCTTTAGAGGATGATAATCATATGATGCCATCTCTTTTTTATCTCCCCTGAGAAAAAAAATCATTAGGTTATCCTCAGTTTATACAAAACTGTATCGATCCCCATCCATCCAAGAATAATTTGTGGTAATCTGATTGGAATTGATTGAAAACAGATCAATGTTTTTGAATAACAGGCACCAGTCAAACAAACTTCTAAAAGAAGCTCCCCTGAGGCTTTGGCTCAGGAGAGCTGTAATAAATATTTCCTTATGAGAACTACAGTATGGAATAATGCACAGAGAAATAACTGTGGTCAAATCACACATTTCCTATCAACGAATTTAAATAAAAGTACCATTTTAGTGAAAAATCATAGCTTCGTAGACAGTGATAGCAATAAGAAATGATAAATTATGTTTGTTTACCATGATTACATCGAGGAAATTCAGGATAAAAGACAATCGATAATTTTATGAAATCAATAAGGGTTGCTATTAATGTAAAAAAGAATGTTACTTACAAATTAAACTCATTCCACTGAACTACATAATAGCACTTCCGTGACCAGTTATCAATGATAATGCATTGTAAAAAATTACAAAATGTAGAAAATGACGTGGAACCCTGATTTGTTTTTATACTCAGCACTTCATGGAACGAAGGAATTTCATTGGTTAAAAAAATATTTGCTAAGATTTATGAAAATTCAATTTTTTGTGTTAAAAGGTTTGCGGTTTTTATTTCATTTCTAGTTTAAACAATGTGGAGGATTTTTTAACTCATTTTTCAAAATGTACAAAAAAGGATGTATAATAATCTTAAGGTAGTCCAATCCTCAGGTTCTGAAAATCAGCTTTTAAGTGATTGAAAATGCTCACAAAAATGTCTCTGATTTCACCTAATAACGTGAATTTACCCATTGAATTTCTTCAAAGTTCGTCATTATAGTTAATCATATTATATAGGGAAAATTATCAAATCTCAAATATATTTTCAGGAAATGTGAATAAAAACACTAGCTATGCATTTTCTAATTGGAAATTGATCAACAAATATAATTTAGGATAGTAAAATATAGGTATCCAGGCATTTGGAGAAAATTTGATCTTTTTTATGCTTATACAGTATTTTAGTTCCTCTTTTTACTTCAATTGTGGTATAACACATAGTGTAAAAAGTTTGTGCTATCATTGCTAGACATCACATATCACGTCTAATTTCATACCATGCTAAAAAGCAGTCGTAACTAATGCTAGACTAAAAAGGAAATTCAATTTCTCTAAAAATGAATTTTTTTTTCTTTTGTGGGATACAAATTTCAACTTTTTACAAGACCGTTTCTAAGACTTCAAAGAACCTTAAATCATATTAAGATGCATAAAATGAAAATTGTTGCACGAAAAGATCTCAATTTCAAGCTTCATTTTGAGACTTTTTAAATAAAATAATAAATTTAAGAGTTATCCTTCCTGCCTGAGGATCGGATATCCTTAAAGGGACATGGACACAGTTTGGAAGTTAATAATATCCTTCTTTTTTTCAGTTGAATTTTATGACTTATATGTTGCGATCTCCAGCGTGTCATACCAAGGTGCACATTCATAAACGTACCTAAAAATTATCAAAAGCTAACGGGAGTCTTTGTCACACATTCTTCCACTCTCAGGTACTAAAATTTATCCTTAATATTTAGGGAAAATGGGAAATCTGATGTTTTTATGGAAAGAGAGAGAGAGAGAGAGAGAGAGAGAGAGAGAGAGAGAGAGAGAGAAGAAAAGTACAATCAAGAAAAGAGTAGAAATCCCAACGCAACCAGTGTTGCTCTGTTCAATAATGTAAGCAGTGCTACCAATTAGCAAATCAAACACATCCGTAAAATATTAACATAAACAATGAACATTTACATACACAGGTATTTATTGGTGTAAGGTTGTGAAGAATGCCGTTGTCATTGAATATTTAGAATTTTCATCTAAGTTCAAGTCATTAAACTGAAGTTATATATAAATTCCAAATTGTAAACAATTCGAATAGGTGATATATCACCTATTCATTTCCAACAGGTGATATCACGTATTCGAATAAGTGATATCACCTATTCAATTTGAATGATATCACCTATTCGAACTCACAAATCATGAGGATTATTTTCAATATCGATCATTGTTCTATCATCATTGACAGAGATTTGCTGAACTTCATCGCGAAACATCAAGATAAACATTCAAATCTTGGAGCTACTAGGCGAACTTTCATAATCAAATAACTCCCAATTCTAGGTCACTGCGTGTCACAACATAGTTGTTTAATATTTCTTTTCGAATATTCGTCTCAAATGTAAATGTAAAATTTTAATAAACAACAATGCCGGGAAATCACCGTGTATATATCTCAACATGTGGGGTGTATATGCTATGTTATACACGAGTTGTATGGTTTCGAAGCGATATAAAGAGGGTCAAGGTACGGGTTTTTTTTCATCCAATTTATGGATACATTTCGCCGGAAAGCATATGCTTACGGAAGAAAGCATTATTTTAGGAGTACATGGATACCAGTGAATCTACTGTAAACTTTCTAGTTTATCTTGAACTCCTCAACATAATTCCGAAGATCGGAGCAAGATTGAAGTTGCTTTGGGTTTATGATCAAATATTTACATTTCCAATGTCTTTGTCCGAGATAAAATTACAAATTGTAAAAATACTTTATTTCTACATAAATTTACTGGTTCATCGATAGGCGCGGTTAAAAAAAATCACGTGCGGGGCGGGACACATAGAGACAGAAGCGGGGCTTGTAGCATATGAATTTTGCAGAATCAAGAGCATGTAAATATAAGGAATAACTGTCAGATTTTTTGGATTCATGACGATGATCAATCGATTGGCTTGCGTGATAATTTTATACATAAACGCCTTCGGCGTTTATGCAAATTATCACGCAAGCCACTCGATAATTCACATCATGAATCCAAAAAATAAGTCAGTTATTCCTTAAATATCAGAACAAAGCTTTGCTATATCATCACTTCTTTTTTTTTTATATATATATTTCTGTTAAACAGATGTTACTTATATAAATGTATGTATAAATTGTCTGGAAATAAAATAGTTCGTATTTAAAGATATTAATGGAAAAATGAATGTTGTACCCGCAGTGTATGCAACCTGTTGGGCCCGAGCTGTATACCCCTTTTTTTTCTTACTATCCTGGAACGAAATATCATTAAAAACATAACATATACAAGAGATTGTTGTGATAGTTTTATTTAATGTTTTATATGCAATATAGCGCAACCCAGAGTACATGAAATCGATTTACAGAACGAATTTGATACATGTTTATCTCCCTTTTAATCATTCCATTTTGCTTTGCAGATAGATGTAGAGATTCACCATACATTGGAAGTTTGTAATATTCAAAAACATACTCAAATACAAATCAAACCAATCATCAGACCCAATATGATGACCAACAAATCACCCCTTTCTTTCAATTTAAAGGCAACTCATGCAGATGTTTTCCTAAAGAATGTTTAATATGCATCATTTTAACAATTAAATTTATGTTTTTCATGATTTCTGCTTAAGATATTTAGGTGTATTTATATTTAAGAAATGAATTTCATTTTTACCCGGCGTATTTCATGAAGCGCGTTAACTCTGAATAAATAGCTTTTTTGGTCTTTTTGTAATGTCATGACAGGCCCGTAGGAAGCAATTTCAGTTGGGGGGGGGGGGGGGGGGCACAGCCATACATTTTCAGTCGAGAGGGCATCAGGCATTTTTATTGAGGGGGCACAAGCATATAGTATTTATTTTTTCTACAGTACTCTATATGTCGGCAAAATTATTGGGGGGGGGGGGCACGGCCCCCCCGTCCCCCCCCCCCGGTTCCTACGGCCATGCCATAAATATCGCACAATATAAACAGACCCACGTCTGTTATCAGGGAAGAGTTACTTAATTTAATTATTAGTTCTAACATGATATTTCAAAATTATTATTAAAATCCATAACATAATAAAACTGTAATTAAGCTGTAGATAACTCATGTTCAAAGCTGAACAGTAATAAATAAGAATTTAATGCATTATGATAATTTTAATAAATTAGACATACGTAGATCAAATTAAAAAAAAAAGACTGGGTAATTAAATATAAAATATAAAATTAAATATAAAAAGTATAAATAATGATAATTTTAAAAATCAAACATTTTTTTTTGAATTTCCGAAATACCTACGTGTAGTCTATTTTGTGGTGTTTGGTGGTGGTGGTGGTGGGGGGGGGGGGGGGGGTTGGTTGACAAGTTGCTTCCCTTCGTATTATTTATATGCTGTATACTATGCCCCCAGGAGCCCATATTTTGGCAATTAATCATTTGTATTGCATTGTAGCATTGTATCGGACTGTTTTCAGGAGTCGTTATTTTCCAAGGGGGTGGGGGTGGGTGGAGTTCAAGGTAATTTTGTTGGTTTCTTTCCTATATAGATTAATAACTCTGAAAATTCCAGGAGAAACGAAATGTTACAATTGTGTCCAAAACATTGAGAGTAGCGAGTCTTCTCTGAAATTACATTCTACCACGTACCCTCACCCCACAACCGCACAGAATGGTTATCCCTTTAAAATGTTCATTTTTATAATCGACTTTCTTTCTTATAAATAGTTTGGCGAAATATGAGATCTTTTCAAATGAGGGAATAAAATGAGCTTATCTATTTCTGAAACTGAAAGGAAATATATATGTGAATGGCAAAAAATATTGATTATACATATGAATTTCCAGGGGTCCGTGTTTATACCCTGTTCACAGATTTGTATTGGTTGAAGTCCTTATGAGATCGATCACTGTTCGTTATCTTTACCCATTTCGAAGTATTGAATAAATATATATTCATAATACACAATTTATACAGTGTTTGTATTATGTTTAACAGGGCGAAATTATTAGATTTGAATGAGCTGAACTCAAGAAGGGCAAAAGTGTCCTCAGTGCGAGGGGGGGGGGGGTCGTTTGGGCGATTCCATGATTATGTAGATTTAAACCAATGCAACATCTAGCGTCAATTCTGATAACGTTCGTTCTTTGCAAACTATCTAGCGATAATTCTGTTAATGACTGTTGTGATCGTTCCTTTAGCAATTGTTAACTGAGTCTATTGATTTTTAAGCGTGTTTTTGTACGTCAATATGTTTTTGGAAATTAATTCTTGGCTCGGCATTAAGGTCCTTTTTAACATCTTCTGTCGCTTTTACACTTGTATGTATAATATTTTCAATGATTTTTCGCACTAACATTTGTAAGAAGAAGAATTAAGCAGTATACACCCCGGGTTCAATAGATTGCATACACCCCGGGTACAACATTCATTTTTCGTCAATACCTTTACATACGAACCATTTTATTTCCAGACAATTTATACGAGGTATCCATATACTCCTAAAGCAATGTTTTCTTCCGTAAGCATATGCTTTCCGGCGAAATGTATCCATAAATTGAGAAATTGGACAAAAAAGTACCTTGATCCCCTTTTTATCGCTTCGAAATCATACACCTCGTGCAAAACATAGTGTTGGGATATACACGATGGAAATTAACTTGTTTGGTACGTGATCAAATCTACTGAAAAGCCCCTTCCGGCATCACAAGATTTGATCAAGTGACCAACCACGTTCATTTCCCAGTGAACTTTTTAACATTGTTGTTTATTTCTTAATTATACACGTAGGCTCAATGTTGAAACAATATGGTTGTTGTGCCAATATAGATTTTTTCATTTGTTTTGTTTGTTTGTTTGTTTTGTTTTTTTTTACTTTGTTTTTCATTTACTGTTGTTGTGATTTTTTTTATCCTTAGAGTCTTTACATCATATACAGCTGGCTGGTCTAAACACAGAGCTATCTGGCAATCTATTTGGACTGAATAGATAGGTTAATGGCAGACAAACAACTAAACAATAAAAATAGAAAAATAACAAATAGTAATCAATCTCAAAAACCCAAAATATGATCATCAGTTGAGAATCCCCTGTAGATCGGTCACTCGATCTCGCCGTACGCAAGTCCTTAGTATGCAAGTAATGTTCTAATAATTTTCATTAAAAACGTCAGTCAAACTCGAGCTAAAAAGTTGTATATGACAATTACACAGATAATTTCAGCTTTCCGTCATCAACTTCTCCTATTTATGTAGTAATATTCTATCACCTATTACGTTTATTCGGTATGCAAGAGAATGTTCCGAGTACGATCAATTTTTAAACCGATACAAACAACTGACAAATAAGTTGATGTTATTGGGCTTTCAACATTGTTTAAAGTCATCATTTCTACAGTGTAAATTCTCTTGTTGTTAAAATAACTTTTGCATATATATATATATATATATATATATATATATATATATATATATATATATATATATATATATATATATATATATATATTAGGGATGGCAACGAATATTCGAACATTCGAATATTCATTTGATGAGTTGATATTCGAATATGAATTTAAGATTCGAATATTCGGTGTTTTTCAGATTTCATAAAAAGAAGTACTGTGATTAATAAATTTTGATTAGAACAGTGCTGGAATTATCCCTCTTTAATTTACTAGCGATCAATTTCGATCGTCTGATTTCTTTCACTACTTTCTTATCTTATAGAATTACTAAATTACATGGATTTTGTTTTGAGTAAGGTGTTAAAGAATTGTACAATAATGCTTTATGTATAATACAAAACTTTCATAATTTTTATTACATGTAGTTAAATACGATCGGGTCTAGAATAGAAGACAACAAAATGAAAACCTTCTTAGAATGTCTAAAAGACGTGAATAGTATACTTATCAAAACAAATTTAATTGATCATTCAAATGAATGTCCACTGTAATTAATTTTGTAAAGGGCTCAATTTCAGAATAAATGATTATATCTTGGGTTGTACATAATCCTGAATTTTATATTCATTATCGGGAAATTAGTTAATTACCTAGGAAAATTGTCTATGGAAATATTTATTTATATTTTAAAACCATTGTATCAAAGATTATAGTCACATCTCTTATTAGGAAGATAATTGTAATTTATTACACGTATTGAAATCTGGACAGTATACCGTTACGACTATATCTTGCCTTTGGCAAGACGACTGGTTCCTCAGTCGGAGCTACTATAAATACATATGTTTCATTTGTTAAAAATATACTTTTCTACATTTAAATCAATTATTTATTTCAAACATTGACAAATATCAAATGGAATTTTATTGCACACCTACGAAAGTCTTCATACAAATTTACTTCCAATATAAGTATACCTACGCTAAACCTTTCATGAGAGTAGGATGATGCATATTTAAAATAAAACAGATTTTATTTATTTTATCGAATATTCGAATATATTCGAATACTTGCATTGAATATTCGAATATGAATTATTGACAAAATTGACATCCCTAATATATATATATATATATACAAACTATTATTGGGTAGAATATTTTACTGACACGTTTCTAACTAATTGTTAGGCTATTGTTTCTATACTGATTTTGACTACCCAGATTTATAATGGATCAACTCAGAGGATTCACGGTGGGGGTGACCGGTAGACAAGGAGTGCTTTCCACTCCTAGCTAGGCACCTGATTCCACCTCTGAAGTTTCCATGCAGTCCTTGTTATTCAGTCACATGATTGGCCGTGACAACAGCAAGGGCGGACCCATCAATTTTTCCTAAATTAGTGAACAAACTTTTTTCAAAGTCGTCATTTCAAATACATAGTTTTGTAAGTTCGGACAACAGATTTGTCTCACAATAATCAGGTGGTACAGCTTTGCAGTTTCACGACCAGTGTTGTGACTGAGTCACTGCTATTAGACTCTTTTACATGGCACGATTTTAGAGCAGCCATAATAAATAGATGGGACTGTCGAAGTTTGGAAAGAGCAAGCTCATCGTAAAATCCTTATCCACAGACCCTTAGATAAAACCCTCTAAGTCCTAACATACTAGTACTAGTATTTTATGAATAAAATATAGGAAAACTATAGATATTATTTAAATACTTCATTAGAGTACCATTGTAGAGATTTTCCTGCATTTGAGAGTGTGTCAAGATTGGATACTAGTATTTCAATCCTTCAAGTCTTTAATCCAATAAGATTGGGAAATAATTGTACAGTTTCGATATTTCAAATATCGGTATACTTGTATTTATAACATCACATACAAAACAAATTCATTAATATAGTAAGTGTAATTTCTTTGCATTGAAAATGCATCAATAGTTCCTTCATTCAACAGTCACAGTCTTTATACACAGTCTCAAATAATACCAACAGACAGATCACAGTTTTGCGTCTTTGACGATTATTCAAAAAAGATACCATGAACCATGGCAATGGCAAACAGAGAATGGTTTTTATACTCAATACAGGAGTAATTGTCCGTCTTAGCATCCCAGAGACATCGACTGGCCACCTCCAAACCCTGCTCCGAGCACTGTCCAATAATAACGTTACAGATAATCTTATATCGGGGAAATTCCATATTTCTGACTTTATTTCGAATCAGTTGGGCAAGATCACAACATAATTTACTGGCAGTTTTATTGTCATATGACACGCTGGACAGCTGTTCACCTAAAATCTCTTTGACGGCGTTCCGTACTTTCCATGGCACGAATGTGCTGTCTTCATCCGGAGTCATCTTGTAAGTATTTTCCATCCGAACTTTAGGTTTACAAGCAATGCTATTTTGTTCCTCTGGGAGATCTAGAAGAGCTTTAGTAAGACGACGACCCGCTAACGCGGTGGTCCCGGACATTTTCATGATGGACTTTCGGCGACCTCCTCCCCCTGGGGGTTTGATGGACTGTTTTCTGGAGGATTTGCTACCCCCAGAAACATCCGCGACGTCATCTGTCACCACAACAGGAATGGACTCCTTCATCTGTCAATAAAAGAAATCAAAAATGATTAAATTTCTGCTTACCTTCAAAAATTTATATGAAAACGGGAATGCTGCGGTGTGATTTGTCCTTGTAACCATTTTATTCCGGTCATACGACGCCAAAACTATTCAGAATCTGAACAAGTGATTTCAAACGTTAGTTTCTGTGCGTAGATTATTTATATATGTATGGGGAAAAAATAAAATGATCGGCTATCTAATTATATTAAACACTGGACATGGATTACCAGTATTAATGGTCGATGCCTGTGCAAATATAACTATGCAATCAATATATACTGGTTTTATCCGTGGATGGACTATTAACGTTGCCCTATGATTTCTAAAGGGTCAAAGGTTCAAGATTTTTATTTTATGCCTATTAAACTAGAATAGCTTGAACATTTTTCATAGTTAACAGTAAAACTAGATTCATTTTCCCTCTTGATACTAGAAACAATTTGTTCTCAGATTAAGTCTCCCCCGACAAGAGGAGACTTATTTTATTGCATTTGGTATAGTTATCTGTGTGTCTGTCCGAGACATATGGTAACTCTTAAATCCTTTATTGAAATGAATTCAAACTTTGGATGTTTCCCCTTAACATAAAGGTGAGTCAATGTCATATCCCAAGGTCAATATACTAAGTAGGCGCTGGATAGTAAAATGGTTTCAGGAATTTAACTCTGGAATTCTTGACTGGTTAGCATGTTGTTGCTGATGACCTTGAGGTGCGTTATGATCTCGACACAGGGTCATATATCAAGGGCCAAGGTTGTTGGTCATAGAAATATTGAAATTATTATACACTGTTAACCATTACTTTTGGCATTAATATTTTATTGATAAACTGCAAACAAAATTACGAATTTAACATAAACCCTTTTTTCTATTTTTTTTTATTACCTTGAAAACATTGAAATTGTTTGTCACGTGTACAGGAACAAGTAACAGGAAAAATAATTTTAAAAAATACCCTGGATCGACGTAATAAATAATTATTGTTGTACGGGGGGGGGGGGGGGGGTCACAAGGACATGTGTCTTCAATATGCCTTACCCCTTAAGTTTCATCAATACGATAAAGGTGGTAAACTTTACAGGATTATATAAACAAAGGGAAAAACATACTAGCTATAGTGTATGATAACTATTATTATGTAACTAACGGTAACTAATCCATGAAGTATATATGTAGATTAAACTATTTTGTCTGAGTTGTTTTAAAGGCTTAATCTACGTCTTTGACGATCAGTGCCATGATATGTATGCATCATAGCTAATCTTCTTAAAAGAATTGTTAATTAAAAATTTAAATCATGGTGAACATATTAATGAAAAAATGACTTACATATCCAGAAAAATATATTTCTACACCACCAAATGGTGGAAACAATAAAAAAAAATCAAACAACTTTGAATAATTCAACGACATTAATATTATAAAATGTAAGAAGTTTCTGGGACTTACCGAATCCATTGTCAAGACTTCTGTGAATTTTCACTCTGCAATAGATTGAATTCAAGACATAAATTGTTTCACACGAGACACCATTTGTCTGTTTTGACTACAAATATGCAGTTTTGTGGGATGAAATTAAATACACTTCACGTAACCTAGTTCATAAAAATTCAGATCAAGTATTTAAAAAAGATAATTTGCAATATAGATTGATTTACGGGAAGCAGTGCAAACAATACGCAAGATTACTATTTGTTCTTTTTTGTGTTACCTGTTTAAATTGCCCGAAGACGTTTAAAAAATGCTCTTCCTCTATAGAAGATACGATAATTTCAACATTTTTGATCTTTTTTTTTGTTAAAGTTATCACATTGCACATGTAATGAAGATTGCTTATAAAAACGGAAGTGTGTAGAAATGTGCAGAATTTTATAGTTAAAACACTACAAAGTTGCATCCCCAAACTGTTTTAAATGTTTATGTTCTGTTTTTATGAATGACATTAACCCATATTTAAGCTCATTCATATTAAATCTGGTACGAAAATGGAAATGATGCCCTAAAAAATGTTTAAAAAAGAATTCTTGCTTCTTTAATGAAATACATATATATATACACACAAAACAAACAGACAATTATAAAAACAAAATTTAAAAAAACAAAACAATAACTTACAAAGAGAATAAATAAGAAATAAGAATAAGCAAATCCCGATACTGACCTTTTAAGTCAGGTGAAACCAGATATCACCACTTTCGCTGGAATAATACACTCTCTCTTTTTTTCTCCAAAAATTTATTTTTAATTAAATCTCTTCACGTTTATCTCAGTCATATTTATTCATGATGTGTTCGTTGTATTCTACAAACGCATTATGCGCACAAAATGTATTCAAATCACTACTTAACAACTCAACGGGAGAGTCCCTAAGCTAGATTTTAAATACAGCTATATATTCTCCGATTTATCGGGCAAAATGTAAATGTGTACTCGCTTGTAAACGGATTAAGAGAAATTTTTCAATAAAATAATCCTCGTGGTCTTTGTAATGCGATGAAATGGCAACCTTTGAACGAAAACATATCAACAGGACATTGTCCAATAAAGAAAGCATTTAGATAACAAGGTATAATATTTTCTTATTTCTCTTTCGCCATAATTGATTGATCGTAACCCATCTCGTTAATTTGTTTTAAAACAGCAATAAAAGTCAATCGATGGGATCAGAATCAATTAAAGAGAGGGCCGACAGTGTGTAATTCGCCAGAGATTACGGTAGTCATGGATATAGAGATGATATCAATGCCTTAAAACGCCACTTTTTATTTCATTGTGACGAAGAACACGTTCATAACCCCCCTCGATTCTGACACGTCAATGATAAGATCAATGTTTGATTGAAAATCCCTTTCCTTATTTGTCACTAAAACAAGAGTAAAAGAAAGAAGAGAGAAAAAAAAAAAACTTTTGGAAAATGGTATGTTGTTTTCGTGAAATTGTCGGTCACACAGGCCTTTAGATCGCTTTAATCCGACTGACAAAAAAAAAAAAAAAAAAAAAAAAAAAAAAATTGGGGTGTAAAAAATGATACATTTTTTTTTTACACCCCATATTTTTTGGTAAGTCGGATTAAAGCGATCTAAAGGCCTGTGGTCGGTCACAAAGCAAAGATCAATGGAAAATATATAGATTTTTTTTTTCAAATAATTAAATATGCATATTGAAATATCAGATTTCAAAATATTTTTAAAATATTGAACATATACCACTGTAGATCTGTCCCTTCTCCTGTTTTCTGACCCCTCACTGATATATAAAACCAAATTTTAAAAGATATTTTGAAGGTATCACAGTGTGAACAGTCCAACATAATATTACCAATTACATTTCTTTGGGAAAAAGCACTTTAATAAAATCTAATCCCTTATGGCATTCTATATATTATACGACCAAAAAAAATATGTATATGTTTATTTTATTTTATAGGTATGTTAATTAGTGTGTCCTCCATGATTTTATCATCATAATTTTTGTTCACTTTCATTCTCCATACTGGAATTTCATGTACATCTGATCCGAATTTGTGTACTCTGTAATATTTTACATTGTCATGTACCGTGTGTTTAAGATGGTTTTGATAGAATAAATGAACTTGAACTTGGGTAACATTAGCAGATAAATTTATTAACTAATGTATATTAGAAGCACCATGGTCAAAAACAAAAATCATACTGATATATTTTTGCATATGTGGTGTCTTTTAACATTTTCCCCAAATAATATACCTGTATCATAGACAGTTTACTCCACGTGGTGTGTCTAAGTAATCAAAATCAATTTGATGGCTAATGTTACCCAGGACCCTCGTATTAAACCCATAATTTAATTCCTCTAAGTTACCCCTCCTACATATTTAAGAATTTTCTATGTTGTCACATTATAGTGTAACCCTCCAATACAACAACTTCAAATGGACTTGTAGAGTACCCCCCCCCCCCCCCCCCCGGAAAATAGGTTCTAGAGTATAGGATTTCCCCCACGGAAAAATGACTAGAGTAGGAATCCCCTTACGGAAATCCCACCCCAGATTCAATTTTCCGGGGAGAAATCCTACTCTGTGTAATAGTTATAGAGTGCGATTTCCCCCAGAGCCAATCCCTCCATAAAATGTCATGGCTGTACTTATGTATGGGGGGGGGGCACATTGTTACAAGTGTCCATTCTTCAAAATGGCGAACAGTTCCATTGAAATATACGAAGTATGAAAATTTTAAATATCCTTTTCCTCAGTTACTGTCCAACCAATTCTCTTGAAGCAATAAAATCTTATGCTTTTCATCAGGTTAAACTGGTTTCTGAAAAAATTGGTAAAATGTAATCGGTTGGAGACAAAACTGCATCCACGGAAACAAAAAGGAATTTTATTTTGAATATATATTTTTCTTCAATTGTATTTCAAACTAAATGTACATGATATACTGTATTGTATATTCAATTAATTTATTTGACAACACCATCATACATTGGCATGTAGTCAGAAATATAACAAACAATAACATACATAAAAAAGTGTCTCTCCAAGACTCTGGTTTATAGATATCAAAAATAGCTCCTGTTGCCATAGAATTCGAAATTTAAAAATGAGCATTTTATTTCTAAAAATTTAAACACTGGGCCTTTAAGAATTTAAGAGCAAACAAATTGTTTTATCTCTAGCCTAAAGGCGGCCTGGTATACATTTTAAAAATTGTGAACACAAAAATTGCGCCGACAGAGGATATTGAGACATTGAAGTTTACAATCTTTTGAGTGACTAATTTTTCAATTTCCTATGAGTTAAAATTTTAGGTTGAAACTCAATGATTTGAACTATGTATTCTAAGATTTCATACTTAATTTGACAATTCTTGTGTAGAAAACACTCATATTTCTATTAAAAAATTAGTTGACTTTCATATAAACTTTTAGTCAAAATTTCGCGATATGATTTAAGCAGGGGAAATCCCATCGTCGGATACCCACGGTGATCTTGTCTTTTACTCATCACCCACGGGTGATGAGTAAAAAACGAGATCACCAGTGGGTATCTGACGATGGGGAAATCCTACTCTGAGAACGAAATGGGGGAAATTGGCTCTGGTGTGAGATTTCCTCGCGGGGGGAAATCTTACTCTAGAGTACAGATTCCGGGTAGAAACCTGGCTGTGGAGGAAATCCTATTCTACAACACCGGTTAGTTTGCTTGTCAGGAAGTTTTGTTGTCCAGAGGAAATACCTCTCCCTTTCCTGGGTCCACCCTTTTTGTGGGCGTTTTCTTTCCTTTTTTTGGTGGTAATTTCAGGTTTAAGAGTTTATTCATGCATGTACTTTGAAGATAATACCATTGGCAATATCATCTGTAAGTATAGAAACAGTCACTCCGCTGTGGCAGTTGACTATCTTATTTGGAATTCTATCAATTTAATCCCCAAACCTCTCTGATATTTATACTTAGACAAAATGATAGAAATATATTAATATCACTCCTTATTTAAGTTTGCATTTCAGACAAAGCAAATATAGTGCCTTCCTTTTATATCAGATAAAAAGTAAGGGTAGCTGATGAGGGTGGGAGGGAGCATGGGTTCGTGACACCACTGTCAGAAGTGTGGAAAACAGAACTATGTGTTTCTGACCTACTACCCCCCCCCCCCAAAAAAAAAAATCTAACTTTTATTCAGTTTCTATTAGAGTGTTTCAAAGAATAATGCCCCACCCCATGCAATTTTTTATTTTTTCGTTGACTTATTTATTTCGTCTTTTTGACTTTTAATGTTGGTCGTTTCTTTTGAAGTCCACCCCCCCCCCCCGTGGTCCTGACACTTTTTTTTGTATACTAGCTAATGTTTTAAGTCGACTCAGAGCATATGATCTAACCACAGACACTTGGGGCATGGATCCCCCTTTCGATTTTTTTAAATATGGGATCGACACACTTTTTTTCCTTATTCGTGTTTTCTAATATACATTGCAAGTTATCGATAATGTAACCCTTTGTATGACCTGTTTTTAAATATCTTGTTTTCGACTGATACATAAAACAAGACATAGACAAAAGGGTTACATTATATCGATAACATGTAAAACGTATTTAGAGTACATATATAGGAAAAAAAGTGAGTCGATCCAAGATTTAGAAAAAAAAATGAAAGGGGGTTCTATACTCATTTATTCAGGAACGATAACTCTAATTTCTAGAACTAAACCAAAACAAGGAAGTACCTTTGTATGTAGATATCCATTTCCGTATTTTACGAACTGTCAAAAATACTTGTGTCGCAAGGTATAGATTACTATTCTATTTCACGTAGATACCAGTAACAAACTAGATTTTTAAAATTATATATATATGTGCATGTTTATAAAGAAAAACATGTATGCTGGGAAGAGGCGTACATACATCTAAAATTATATCCTTGAAATAAATTAACCATGTTTTGTTTATAAACTTTTCTTTCGCTCACATGAGCCAAAGGCTCAAAATGATCTTCTCTGATCGAAAAGTGTCCACGACACCGTGTAACGCATATTTCCCTATTACAATTCTTGTTAAAAATATCCACAAAAACATTATTTTTATCTTCTTTAGAAAGTATTGGAGAACCAAAAATGGATCCAAGGCACAGTGTCAAGGACGTGACCCGATGCAGTGTGTGTGGGACTTCAGTGATTGACATGTACTGTGAGGTCTGTCATGTCAGCCTTTGCAAGCTTTGCACCGCAGAACACATTTCTGATGAATATGACAAACATAAAGTGGTTCCATTTGAACAAAGAAATTCAAACTTGATATATCCAAAATGTGCAACACATCAGTCTAAAACTTGTGAATTTCAGTGTAGGGAATGTGACACATTTGTTTGCTCTTTATGTATGGCATCAGAAATACACAGGGGTCATACATTTTCCATCCTGTCAGAAATCTACAACTTAAAGAAAGAAGCTATCAAAAAAGACACAGAAGAATTGAAAAAGATAGTTTCCCCAAAGTATGAAGAAATTGCCAATTACATCGAATCAAAGATAGCCAGCTTGGACGAGGAATATGCGAAACTTACGGAAGAGGTGACAAAACATGGAGAAGTTTGGCACAGAGAAATTGACAAGGTCCTCAACAAAACAAAAAATGAAATTGATGACATTAAACACCAACATTTGACTGTTTTGCAGAAACATTTGGAGGAAACCAAAGAGATTCATTCTCTTATTGAGCAAACAATTGTTTCAATGAAAGAAATGGAGGGATCGAATGAAATGTCTCTAACAATGGCATACAAGTCCAAAAATAAAGAATTCCGTAAATTTCCCCCAAGACTTCAAGTGTCACTTCCAACATTCATTCCAAAAACAATGGACAGGGAACAATCTTCCAAATTGTTTGGAACTTTAATACCATTATCTATGGCAAGCGTAGAAAATGGCTATAAACAGATACTCAAAATTACACCCCGAAAACTGTTGGATAAACCAGAGCTAATCACCACCATCAGCACCGAGTATGAATACCTTTGCTGTGTGACTTGTTTCAATGATGAAGAAATCTGGACAAGTGGAGTTGTAAGCGATATAACATGCTTCGACAGTCACGGTTCACTAATAAAGACTATAAAAACTAAGTCTGGAGGATGGTTGTACGATATAGCAGTTACTGCCGAGGGAGATCTAGTGTATACTGATTGTAACACAACAACAGTGAATAAAGTAAAGAATGGTCAAACAGAGGAGATAATCAGTCTTCAGGGATGGGATCCCAGAAATCTCTGTGTTACCTCCTGCGGTGACCTCCTGGTCATAATGTTTCGCGATGATAAAACAGAAACCAAAGTCGTTCGTTATTCAGGCTACACAGAGAAACAAACGATTCAGTTTGATGATGAGGGAAACCCGCTATATCCAGGCAACAGCAACATTGAATACATCACTGAGAACAGAAACCTGGATATTTGTGTGGCTAACTATACAGCTGGTGACGTAGTCGTGGTCAGTGAGGTTGGAAAACTCCGATTTAGATATACTGGTCAACAATCTACGGAAAATGACAAAACTTTTCAACCTCATGGCATCGCCACGGACAGTCAGTATCAGATTCTGATTGCGGACTACAATAACAGTCGTATTCACATCTTAGACCAAAACGGACAATTTATCCGCTATATAGATAACTGTGGTCTAACGACACCATACGGTTTGTGTGTCGATTCAGACGACAATCTGTTTGTGGCTGAATTTTCAAATGGGACAGTAAAGAAAATCAAATATCTAATGTAGATAATATAAGATAAAGGTAAATTGAGTACTCACTATAAATATGTTGCTATCGATTTTTGACTAAAATATCACTAAAGAAAATGTGCTGCAAATAAATTAAGCCAGACCTCAAAAGGGTAGTCTTATCAAGTTTCATCGTGATTAAAAAAAGAGAGAGAGTCATCAACCACATTGCCCGTCAATTAAAGAACATAATATTTTGAAATATACATACCTTGCCACTATGGGATAAAATAACTTCAGTACGGCAACATATTCAAAGGAACACGATTGAAATTGGTAAATAAGTTATTTTTCGATGATATATGATACTGATTATTATGATAATTTCTTAATGTTACATGTGTTATTCAAGAGGAAAAAAAACTTTGAAATTTTAATGGCAAAACTGAACTCGGGATTAACACCTCTGTAAAAGATTGCGAAAAGTTTGTAAAAGACAGAAACGCTTTGAATCAGTAACTTACAGAAATGTAACGGCTAGGGGGCAGATCCAGGGTTTTGCAAAAAGGGCCTAGAGGGGGCTTGATGAATACTGAATACACAATCCTTGAAAATAAAAATTAAACAGAGATGTACCAACCCCTCCGATTTTTCATTTTGAAAAGAAGCAAAATCGGCTAATGAAAAGAGGACACCTATAATTTACATCATTATCCTATTATGGATCAGCGCGGATATCTGGCTAATATAATACCTTAAAATTCTGCAATGATATCGAAAATAAATATTTCTTATGGAATTACAAAAAGACGTACATTTTTATGCCCCCGTAATCGAAGATTCGGGGGTATATAGTTTTTGCCCAGTCTGTCTGTTTGTCCGCAAAAACTTTAACATTGCCCATAACTCTTGATTGGTTGGAGCTATGACTTTCATTTTTCACATGTGTGTTCCTTGTGACAAGACCTTTCTTTGAGTACCATCATTTTTTACCTTGGAGTTTGACCCAGTTTTGCAAAACTTAAACCAACTTTAACCTTGGCTATAGCTTTTGAACAATTGACGCTAGGGCTTTCATACTTCATTGGTGTATTCCTTGTGACAAGACCTTTCTTCGGATACCAACAACTTTGACCCTTTGACCTTGGAGTTTGACCTACATTTGAAAAACCGTAACCTTGGTCATAACTTTGAAACAGTTGGAGCTAGGGCTTTCATACTTCACATGTGTATTTCTTGTGACAAGACCTTGCTTTGGGTATCAACAACTTTGGTCTTGACCTAGGAGTTTGATCTACATTTGAAAAGCTTTTACCTTTGCCATAACTTTTGAACAATTGGCACTAAGGCTTTCATACTTTTAACAAGACCTTTCTTTAGATACCAACAACTTGGACACTTTGATCTTGACCTAAGAGTTTGACCTACTTTAAAAAAAATTAACCTTGGTCATAACTTTTGAACAGTTGGTGCTAGGGCTTTCATACCTTACATGTGTATTTCTTGTGACAAGACCTTTCTTTAGATACCACCAACATGGACCCTTGGAGTTTGACCTACTTTTGGAAAACTTTATTCTTGGCCATAACTTTTGAACGCTTGGTGCTAGGGCTTTCATATTTCACATGTGTATTTCTTGTGAGAAGGCCTTCTTTTGGCATCATTAATTTTGACCATTTGACCTTGACCTTGATGTTTAGACTTACTTTTGAAAAAGTTTTCCATATCTATTCAAATGTTGCTGCTACATGTAGGGCTTTAATATTTCACAGGTATATTCCTCGAGACAAGACCTTACTTTGGGTAACCAACATATTTGATTTGCATTTGAGAAAGTTTAACCTTTGATATGAGTTGCCATACGGGACATCATTGTTTCACAAACACATCTTGTTTTAGTAATTGTCTTAAAGTTTAACCTTTCTACCAGGGGTTATGTTGTTTTGGTATTTATCTCGCACGAAGTAATAATATATAACATGCGAAAAGACATATGTCAAGATGTAAAATACGACTCTTCCGGACTTAATTGTTACGCGGAAAATCCTTTTATTTTATTGTCATTGTTTAGAATGTATAGTTTGTTGTTGAAAATCATAGTCAGCGCTGACAATTCCCGAACACATATAAAAGTATATTTCATGCTAACTTTATATAAAATTACAAAAACTAAAACGCGTGTTAGCTTGATATTACTTCAATGAATCTGGGTTCAACAATAAGAGGAAAACTTAGGGTTGAGCCATAATTAGTATTAGAAGGAAAAATTAACCCCGTAATAGATAATGCTGGCTGGTTTAGGACACACATACAATAAAAAGGACTATGCTCCTTCCTTTAATTTGACTTGTCAATTAAAAAGACTATTGACCAAAAATTGATTAAAAAAAAAAAACAGTCTTATAAATCGTGTCATTTACCAGCACCGTAGAGACAATTCGTTTTTTTTTTCATGAAGAAGAGGAAATATTTTATTGCTTATTAGGTTTGTTAGACACAATACATGCACATACAAAGACTCGGCGGACTGTCTACAGTTTGTCGGATTGTTAACGTCCAAAGATGGCGAGGCCAAACCGAGCCTATTTTCAGATTTAAGCAACCAGAGAAATTTCGTTGTCAGTAAGTAATAAATCTAATGAGTGCCGTATTTTGTTGAGTACCAACTATTAGGAAGAAATAACGTTTAAAGACTTTCCGGATACCTTGTTGGCAACGCACTTTTAAAAAAAAATTACGAACTTTGAAATTTTTTGAAAATTGAAACAAAATCAATGCATTTTGAAAAAAAAGACAAAGTGCGTTAAATTTAGGACAAGAGCAAAGCACTTAAAAAAAAAAAATTAAAAGTGCATTCAGAGTGTACATCAACATTTTTTATCATGGAGACACTTAACGCACGTTGAAAATGTATGTATAAAAAAAATCCGGAAGTGACGTCATCACCGAAAAGTTATCCAACTAGGTTCAACTACTTATTCATCATACTAAAATTTGCAAGAATATTGACCAAACTGTGCACATTTTTTTAGAAGTGCGTTAATATAGTCACACTTTGCGTTATATTAACGCACTTTGAAATGATTTTTTTTAAGTGCGTTAACTTGGTACCAATTTTAACGCACTTTGATTTTTTTTTCAAAACCGAGACGCACAAGACTATAAAATGATGCTTAAAAGGGGGGGGGGGCTGATGCTTAAAAGGGGGAGGGGTCAGCTTAGGGGTCGCAATTTTGGGTCAAAATGTAGTGATTTTTCAAAAAATAATTTTAATGCCATTCAGGAAGATTGTTGAAAGCGACAGTTTATGCTTTATAAATAAAACTTCCATTCGTTTATGTTCCTAATTTTTGTAGCCTGAGAGTTATAACCCCTGCAAACCATAGTTAGTAAGTTGTCAAAAAACTGTTTGACTTACCGGTTTTTCAAGTAAGAAATATTCTTTGGTCAAAACAACAAATTAAAATTTTCTTTGCAATAAAATGCTCTTTTCAAAATATCTAGCCGTTTCATCTACGAGTACTTAAGAGTTTAAATTAAATTAAAATTATTTCATATATGTTTATGCAGTGCAAGCTAGCATTATTATATATTTTTATATATATCTCTTACTAGAAAAACTGTAAAGTCAAAAACAGTTATATATTTTTTTATCAACTTCATTATTATGGTTTGCAGGGGAGTAACAGGCCACAACAATTAGGAACATTAACAAATTTTGGACACTCTTAGATCTGTCTGCCTTTATCAGAACCTTAATGTGCCAAAACAGGCGGCAATAACATCGCAATGTATATTAAGTTTGCCATTACATTTTGCTTCCAGATCGTCAAAAAAAAAAATTAAAAACACCAAATGAAATTTAAAAAAAAAATCAGGAGACTGGTGGGAGTTCAACTATCATGATGTAAATTTTGAATTTACTGGATGGAGATAAATACAAAATTTACACTTATTATATGCTGAAAATTTTGCATTTACCTCCTTCCAGTAAATTCAAAATTAACATGATACAACTTTATTGAAACCTATATCGTTCTAAACTAGGGATGGCAATATATCGAATACAGAATTGCTAATCGGTTAATCGCAAGACGTTCCGACCGATTAGTCGGTTAATCGTATCAAAATACACATATTTGGACATCTTTTTTCAGGTAGCTCTATTCAAATACACAAGAAGACTAAAAAATGTTAGAAGTTAGAAACATTCCGTTTATCTTGATCAGGAAATTACATATGTACATGTACATATATTTTATTTCAATTTTATTATACAAGAAAAAAATTAAGAAAAACATGAAACATGCGTGCCTGTAAAATCAGATGTCTCACAAGTTCATTCTGCATTGTCACCATAATCAAAACTATGTCTGAACTTTCACTTAATTTACAATGTTTGTCTATTTTATTTTTTCCGACTAACCGATTACAGATTTTCTAACTGATTACCATTGTTCCGACCGAGTAATCGGTTAACCGGTTACAATTATATTGCCATCCCTATTCTAAGCACATTTTTTAAAGGATAACTGCACTTAACGCTGGGTTTGGGGTCTTTTTTTCGTCGCTTCTGTTGCTTTTATATCTTAACCTTATTTGTCTTTTGTATATTTACTAACGAATTCTGTCAATTTGGCCCAAAATTTAAATGTTAAAATGATTTTAGACTGTGATACAATAAAATAATTCTATGTTTATTGTCCTTACTGTTTTCCAAATATAGAGAATTTACACTTACCTGCCCTTGATAAAACATTAGGTATGCATGAGAAGTGGAGCTAACATTGTAAGAATGGCTCTAAAATTAGACTAGATAAATAACAATAACATGAATAAAAATACAAGATCACTCTTTCCCATCTCCCCCTTTATTCTGTATACGGCACAAGTACACTATTAACAAAGGTTTCAAAAGAAATTAACAATATCAGCACGTCCATGTAAGGAAAGAATACTTTGAATCGATGCCTGACAATTCAACGTGTTCGAGCACAGTGTCCTAGTTAGCACAAAACATGCTACCTTACAAGTCACGTGACAGAATTTAATATTCACAGTTACCTGAGGTAAGAAATCACGTGGGGAATTATAATATTCAACATGTCATAGCCCTTGGTTACAACAGAGAAGGCGAATGTAAGAAGCATTTTTTTCTCTTTTAAACCATGAGCACATGTTTGTCTACTAATATCCTGTTGACACAACATTATTAATGCAAATATACAACTACTGTTAAACGGAGAACAATAGACAAACATGCGCTGACTATGTATAAAGTCAGTGAAAAAGTGGGCGTCCTCATTATCGTACGGAGATTCAAGAAATTATGATGACCCCCGCCTTTGAAAACAGCTTCGTACTTCGTAAATACATACTTTTATTTAATGTAATTACGTAAAGTTGTAGATTAGATGTTGACCTTTCCTGCAATTAAAAGAAAAATGCTTGTTTTGAAAGTTTATTTTGTCGCAATTTTGGCATGTCCTTAAGTGCAGTCATCCTTTGTTATTTTTTTTTTGGAAATTCCACGAAAAACAGCGATAATACAAGCAATAATATTACAAGCACTTATTAGGTAGGAGAAAAAAATATATATTTTACTCAGATACTAATCGTAAAAACTCCGTTCAAAAGCAACAGAATTAAAATTCAAATTCTGTACTTTTACTTTCAATAACACCAAAGGCTCAACTTTCATTTCAAACTAGAGTATTGAAATAACTGACCACTGGATTAAGCCCTTTAATAAAATTTAGTTAGAAAAAAATTAACATTTCAATTTTTTTTATTATTTTACTTAGTCTGATGAACACACCAATTCAATCCATATAAATAACTTCACTCTTAAAATTCAGATTTAACAAATACAAATGCTGCAAAAGGGTATTCATTATGTATGCAAAGAAACTTTAGTAGTTTATTTAACAATATTACATTATTTTCAGCGCAAATTACCTGCTAAGGGGCATTGCAATTTTTTGCACCATATGAAATCCCAATGAACTCCCCCAGTTTACCTACACACAATTTACCTACATAATCTTTTTCACAGAGACACAAATCTTGTTTAAATGTTACCCAAGTACCTAAACGCTGGGAATTGATTGATTCCTGGACTGTGCACTTCGAATTTCACTTGTTTACAGATAGTTGCTTTAAGAATAAAATGAAAATCTTAATGAAACTACATCCACCCTCCCCCCCTCCTCTCATTTTTTAAAAAAATTCTCCATAGAAACATGTAGTCTTGTTTGAAATACACGTCTTTTCTTCATATATAACAAATGGTATCCAGTACCGCTCAACCTTAGATAGTCTTACTGGGACCATGCCCTGGGTAAGGTATGTTTTACCTACTTTATTGCTGTTTGCAATTGACAAAATACAATCGTACATGTACTTGAACCATGCGTTAATATTTAAATAATTTCATCTGCATTCAAATATGAAAAATGTTCGTGGGATGTTTTAAATTAAAATAGTGAGTTTTAAAACAAGGCTTTGAAGAAAAATATGCAATAATTTGCACACTCGGTTGACTGCGTGCAGCTGTAGGCTAGGTCATCTGCACACTTCTTATATTCTTGAGAGCTCCTACCCAAGAACAGGAAATAGTTTAAACCTATGATAATGCTCTTGTCATTAGGGTGCTAAAACGTCCTATATGTCCTTAGAATGTCAGTTTCAAAAAATTCGCACTCCATCCTTCTTGGGTCTTAATAATTGTATGGGGCCGTTGAAAGGCAAATAAAGTATATCAAAATTATGAGTAAAAAATATATTTAATTAACGGATACCATGGTTTTGGTTTTTTACAATACAAAAAATAATACCCGAAGCCTCCTACCAAAATAGCGGTGCCATAAGTTGATGGGTTTTACAATGCTTGGATCTGTACCCCTCTGATTTGTCTGTCCGAATTTTTTCATAGAGCTACATTTCTGCAGCTACCATATACTATGTGCGTCATCTCTGATCTTGGCCCCCTTTTAAAATATGAACTACTGTTAACACAGTGCATTACAACAAAATACTATTTCTTAAACTAGGACTGAGTATTTATAGAATATTTGTCTCTTGTGATTGAATTTAATCAACATTTTGAAAAAAAATTAAGAAATAATCTAATTTTCTTTAACAATCACTAATGGTTAAAATGGAGAGCAAAAATGTAAAGTGGTTAAACTCAATTTTCCTTTGAATGATCAAATCAAAAAATTTTCAAGCTGCAAAAATTATGTTTTAGTAATAGTTTCTTCAGAACAAGAAATATTAATAAAATTTCAACAAGAAAGTTGCATGACAAATTTTATTTTGATATGAATCATAAATTTAAACCGAGAACACATCATCATGTAACTTATTAAAACAAATAATTTTACATTACATGTAGCTTTTCTTGTTACTCAGAAAAGAAAAACTAGAGAAAAAAAGAAACTTTAGAAAACCTATGAAAAAAGACACTTAACAATTAAATCCACTTTTCATGTTTTTCAGACAGGAGAAACTAGAGGGAAAAAAATCTCTAAAAAACTATGTGTACTAGAAACTCTATTTTAGTTGCAAAAAGCAAAGTTATCATAGTGGCTATATATTTAAACATTTTAATACCTTTTCACATCTATTTAAAAAAAAAAAAGACTTGTCATCTTGTTCCTCTGAAAAAAAGAGAGGAAGGGGACTAATCAGTTCTTTTAACAAATCATTCATGGAAGGGGAAAAAAACAACTTAAATAAGAGAGAAAGTGTAATACTTGATTTCCAAAGTATATACAGAAGGTAAAAAGAATGTCTCGGTTAGCTTTACAATAATAATAATAATGAGAGAAAGAAAACAGATAAAATATCTAACATTAAAAAATACCACATAATGGATGACGTTTGCATTTAGCCTTTTTTTGTTGAATTTTGCAATTTTTTGAAAAATTTTAAAACAAAATGATAGCAAGAAAGTTTTGCTGTTTGAATGGGATTCAACAAAAAAAAAATTAAAGAACTTGAGCCACAGAAATTATTCATTACATGATAATACATCAAGAAAAATATATAAAAAGAAAATATGCTTCAAATGATGTGCTCTCTAAATAAAAATCTGTTTGAGGATGACTTCTTACTCAAGAAGAAGTCAACTTTTCAATATTCATAGCTATAATGAGGTATAGATTGAATTTTTGTAGAAATCTGCAGAATTGGAATTTTTTAAAAAGCAAACAGTTCTGTAGGTTGAATGTTATTCAAAATGCAGACCCCCCCCCCCCCCCAAAAAAAATGAGCCACGAAAATTACCCATTATACGATAATGCTTTTTTAAAAATAATAATAATAATAATAAAAACATACTCTTTAAATAAATATTTCTTTTCTATTCAGGAAGAAGTCCAACTTTTCAATGTTCATAGCTATAATAAGGTATAGAGGGAGGATTGATAGAAAAAGAATGCCTCATTTAGCTTTACAATTAATAAAAATATGAATGAGTTAAAGAAAAAAAAAATAAAATACCTCACTTTTAAAAATATCACATAATGGGTAATTCTCTTGTGCTTAGTCAATTTTCATAGAATTTGCAGTTTTGGAAACACTTGAAAAATTAATAGCAAAATATTGCCGTTTGAATGAAATTGAAAATGCAGGAAAATGTTTTAAAGGAATTTGAGGCACAAACATTACCCATTGTATGACAATACTTCAAAAATATATTAAGAAAATATACTTCAAATGATGTGCTTTCTAAATAAAAATCTGTTTGAGGATTACTTCTTATTCGGTAAGAAGTTCAACTTTTCAATGTTCAAAGCTATAATGAGGTACAGAGGGAGGTATTCTTATTATAGTCTGTGGGATATCTCTTGCCATCTTGTTCCTCCGAACTAAAAGAGAGGAGGGGACTGATTAGGCTTTTACAAAACACAATTAAGAAAAATAAACTAATTTAATTAAGAAGTGAAAGACTAAAAATTAAACTTATTACTACAATATGTTAAAATGGATAAGAGACAAAAGAATACGGAATTCTTTGTTTAGCTAATGAAGAGTGATATATAAAAATACATCCTTAAAGGAAAACAACAACTGACATGATAAAGATTAAATAAAAAAACTTAACTAAAAAAAGAAAAGCCAGAAGGAAATAAAAGAATACTTTGTTTAGTTTAAAAAAAAGACAATAAGAGAAAGAAAGAAAAAGATAGAAGACATCCTTAAAGGAAAAAGAACAATTAACTTTACAAAGATTAAAAAAAAAATCTTAACTAAAAAAGAAAAGAAAAGTCAGAAGGAAATAAAAGAAAACTTGGTTTAGCATTTAAAAAAAAAGAACAATAAGAGAAAGAAAGAAAAAAGATAGAATAAATCCTTAAAGGAAAAAGAACAATAAATTTAACAAAGATTTTAAAAAAATCTTAACTAAAAAAAAAGAAGAAAGTCAGGAAATAAAAGAATACTTTGTCTAGCTTTAAGAAAAGGACAACAAGAGAAAGAAAGAAAAAGATAGAATATCTAACTTTAAGCATACCATTTATTGGGTAATTTCTGTGTTTAAATTGACTGACATATTTCATATCAATTGTCAGACTTTTGTTTTTTAAACTAAGTTTGACTACAGAATGATCAATACATAGGGCTCACGGCGGGTTTGACCGGTCAACAGGGGATGCTTACTTCCTCCATGCACCTGATCCCACCTCTCTTATTTCCGAGAGGTCCGTGTTTTAAGCCCTGTTCACAGATTTATACTGTTTGGAGTTTTCTTTTGTCTATTTCTTTCCTTTTTTGAAAGATCAATACTGTTCGTCATCTCAACTTTTTTCATTTGATTGAATTTTTGTAAAAATCTGCAGTATTGGTATTTTTTAAAAAGCAAATAGTTCTGAAGTTTGAATGGAATTCAAAATTCAGAAAAAAAAATGCAAAAAATATGAGCCACGGAAATTACCCATTATACGATAATGCTTTTTAAAAATGTAATGAAAAAAAACATGCTCTCTAAATAAAAATCTTTGCAAGTGTCTTCCTTTCTATTCAGAAAGGAGTTCAACTTTTCAATGTTCATAGCTATAATGAGGTACTGAGGGAGGTTTTGATAGCTTTGAGATTTCGCCTGTCATCTTGTTCCTCTGAAAAAAAAGAGGAAGGGGACTGATCAGTCCTCTTAACAAAACATCCTTGAAAGGAAAAAAAACTAACTTCAATAAGAGAGAAAGTAAATCGATGACTTGAATTCAAAGGGACAAAATAGAAAAAGAATGCCTCTTTCAGCTTAACAATATATTTAAGTAATTAATGAGAAAAAGAAAAAAGATAAAATATCTAACTTTTAAAAATATCACATAATGGGTAATTTTTGTGCTTAGTCAATTCTCATAGAATTTGCAGAATTGGTAACACTTGAAAAATTCATAGCAAAATATTGCTGTTTGAGTGGAATTAAAAATGCAGGAAAAAATTTTGAAAGAATTTGAGCCACAGAAATTACCCATTGTAAGATAATACTTCAAAAATATAGTAAGAAAATATACTTCAAATGATGTGCTCTCTAAATAAAAATCTGTTTGAGGATGACTTCTTATTCAGGAAGAAGTCAACTTTTCAATATTCAAAGCTATAATGAGGTATAGAGGGAGGTATTCTTATTATAGCCTGTGAGATATCTCCTGCCATCTTGATCCTCCAAACTAAAAGAGGAGGGGACTGATTAGGCTTTTTACAAAACATAATTAAGAAAAATAAACTAATTTAATTAAGACAGTGAAAGACTAAAAATTAAACTTATTACTACGATATGTTAAAATGGATAAGAGACAAAAGAATAAGGAATTCTTTGTTTAGCTAATGAAGAGTGATATATAAAAATGCATCCTTAAAGGAAAAACAATTAACTTAAAAGATTGAATAAAAAAAACTTAACTAAAAAAAAGAAAAGCCAGAAGGAAATAAAAGAATACTTTGCTTAGCTTTAAAAAAAAAGACAATAAGAGAAAGAAAGAAAAAGATAGAATACATCCTTAAAGGAAAAAGAACAATTAACTTAAGATTTTTAAAAAAAATCTTAACTAAAAAAGAAGTCAGAAGGAAATAAAAGAATACTTTGTTTAGCTTTAAAAAAAAAGGACAATGAGAAAGAAAAAGATAGAATATCTAACTTTAAGCATACCAAATATTGGGTAATTTCTGTGTTTAAATTGACTGACATATTTCATACCAATTGTCAGACTTCTGTTTTTTAAACTAAGTTTGACTACAGAATATTACGTCCACCTGATCAATACATAGGGCTCACGGCGGGTTTGACCAGTAGATAGGGGATGCTTATTTCTCCCATGTACCTGATCCCATCTCTGTTATTTCCTAGAGGTCCGTGTTTTATGCCCTGTTCACAGATTTATATAGTTTGTAGGTATTTTTTGTCTAATTCTTTCTTTTTTTGAAAGATCAATACTGTTTGTCATCTCAACTTTTTTCATTTGATTAATTTTTTGTAAAAATCTGCAGTATTGGGATTTTATAAAAAGCAAACAGTTCTGAAGTTTGAATGGAATTCGAAATTCAGGGAAAAAAATGCAAAAAAATGAGCCACGGAAATTACCCATTATACGATAATGCTTTTTAAAAATATAATAAGAAAAAATAACACGCTCTCTAAATAAATATCTGTGCAAGTGTCTTCCTTTCTATTCAGAAAGAAGTTCTTTTCAATGTTCATAGCTATAATGAGGTAAAAAGGGAGGTTTTGAAAGCTTTGAGATTTCGCCTGTCATCTTGATCCTCTGAAAAAAAAGAGAGGAAGGGGTCTGATCAGTCCTTTTAACAAAACATCCTTGAAAGAAAAAAAAATAACTTCAATAAGAGAGAAAGTAAATCAATGACTTGATTTCAAAGAAGGGACAAAAGAGAAAAAGAATGCCTCTTTTAGCTTCACAATAAAACTATTAATGAGAAAAGGAAAAAAAGATAAAATATCTAACTTTTAAAAATATCACATAATGGATAATTTTTGTGCTTAGTCAATTTTCATAGAATTTGCAGAATTGGTAACACTTGAAAAATTAATAGCAAAATATTGCTGTTTGAATAGAATTAAAAATGCAGGAAAAAATTTTGAAAGAATTTGAGCCACAGATATTACCCATTGTATGATAATACTTCAAAATATAGTAAGAAAATATACTTTAAATGTTGTGTTCTCTAAAAAAAAAAATCTGTTTGAGGATGACTTCTTATTCAGGAAGAAGTCAACTTTTCAATATTCAAAGCTATAATGAGGTATAGAGGGAGGTATTCTTATTATAGCCTGTGAGATATCTCCTGCCATCTTGTTCCTCCAAACTAAAAGAGAGGAGGGGACTGATTAGGCTTTTTACAAAACATAATTAAGAAAAATAAACTAATTTTATTAAGACAGTGAAAGACTAAAAATTAAACTTATTACTACAATATGTTCAAATGGCTAAGAGACAAAAAAATGAGAGATTCTTTATTTAGCTAATGAAAAGTGATATATAAAAATGCATCCTTAAAGGATAAAGAACAATTAACTTAATAAAGATTAAATAAAAACTTCACTAAAAAAAAAAAAAAGAAAAGTCAGAAGGAAATAAAAGAATACTTTGTTTAGCTTTGAAAAAAAAGGACAATAACAGAAAGAAAGAAAAAGATAGAATACATCCTTCATAAAACTTTAAAAAAAATCTTAACTTTAAAAAAAAAAAAAAAAAAAAAAAAAAAAAAAAGAAACAAAGAAAAAGAAAAGTCAGAAGGAAATAAAATAATACTTTGTTTAGCTTAAAAAAAAAGGACAATAAGAGAAAGAAAGAAAAAGATAGGATATCTAATTTTAAGCATACCATATATTGGGTAATTTCTGTGTTTAAATTGACTGACATATTTCATACCAACTGCCAGACTTTCGTTTTTTAAACTAAGGTCGACTACAGAATATTACGTCCACCTGATCAATACATAGGGCTCACGGCGGATATGACCGGTCGACAGGGGATGCTTACTTCTCCTATGCACCTGATCCCACCTCTGTTATTTCCGAGAGGTCCGTGTTTTATGCCCTGTTATCAGACTTATATTGTTTGTAAGGTTTTTTGTCTATTTCTTTCTTTTTTTTTGAAAGATCAATACTGTTCCTTATCCCCACCTTTTTCATATAATTAAATTTTTGTAAAAATCTGTAGCATTGGAATTTCTTTTTAAAGCAAATAGTTCTGAAGTTTGAATGGAATTCAAAATTCAGAATAAAATTGCAAAAAATATGACCCACGGAAATTACCCATTATACGATAATGCCTTTTAAAAATATAAGGAAAAAAACATGCTCTCTAAATAAAAATCTGTGCAAGATGTCTTCTTTTTTATTTAGAAAGAAGATCAACTTTTCAATGTTCATAGCTATAGTGAGGTATATAGAGGGAGGTTTTGATAGCTTTGAAATTTCGCCTGTCATCTTGTTCCTCTGAAAAAAAGAGAGGAAGGGGACTGATCAGTCCTTTTAACAAAACATCCTTGAAAAAAAAACTAACTTCAATAAGAGAAGAAGTAAATCAATGACTTGATTTCAAAGAAAGTACAAAAGAGAAAAAGAATGCCCCAGTTAGCTTTATAATAAAAATATTAATGAGAAAAAGAAAAGATAAAATATCTAACTTTTAAACATACCACATAATGGGTAATTTTTGTGCTTAGTCAATTTTCATAGAATTTGCAGTTTTGGAAGCACTTGAAAAATCAATAGCAAAATATTGCTGTTTGAGTGGAACTGAAAATGCAGGAAAATGTTTTAAAAGAATTTGAGGCACAGACATTACCCATTGCATGACAATACTTCAAAAATATACTTCAAATGATGTGCTCTCTAAATAAAAATCTGTTTGAGGATGACTTCTTATTCAGGAAGAAGTCAACTTTTCAATATTCAAAGCTATAATGAGGTATAGAGGGAGATATTCTTATTTTCTCCTGTCATCTTGTTCCTCCAAACTAAAAGAGGAGGGGACTGATTAGGTTTCTACTAAACATAATTAAGAAAATTAAACTATGGTAATTAAGACAGTGAAAGACTAAAAATTAAACTTATTACTACAATATGTTAAAATGGATAAGAGATAAAAGAATGAGAGATTCTTTATTTAGCTAATGAAAAGTGATATATAAAAATACATTCTTAAAGGATAAAGAACAATTAACTTAATAAAGATTAAAACAAATCTTAACTAAAAAAAAAGAAAAGTCAGAAGAAAAAAAATACTTTGTTTAGCTATTTAAAAAAAAGGACAATAAGAGAAAGAAAGAAAAAGATAGAATACATCCTTAAAAGAAAAGAAATAATTAATTTAATAAAAAGTAGAAAAAATCTCAACTTCAAAAAAACAAAAAAACAAAACAAAACAAAAAACAAAAAAAAAGAAAAGTCAGAAGGAAATAAAAGAACACTTTGTTTAGCTTTAAAAAAAAAAGGACAATAAGAGAAAGAAAGAAAAAGATAGGATATCTAATTTTAAGCATTCCATATATTGGGTAATTTCTGTGTTTAAATTGACCGACATATTTCATACCAACTGTCAGACTTTTGTTTTTTAAACTTAGGTTGACTACAAAATATTACGTCCACCTGATCAATACATAGGGCTCACGGCGGGTTTGACCGGTCGACAGGGGATGCTTACTTCTCCTATGCACCTGATCCCACCTCTGTTATTTCCGAGAGGTCCGTGTTTTATGCCCTGTTATCAGACTTATATTGTTTGTAAGGTTTTTTGTCTATTTCTTTCTTTTTTTTGAAAGATCAATACTGTTCCTTATCTCCACCTTTTTCATATAATTAAATTTTTGTAAAAATCTGTAGCATTGGAATTTCTTTTTAAAGCAAATAGTTCTGAAGTTTGAATGGAATTCAAAATTCAGAATAAAATTTCAAAAAATATGACCCACGGAAATTACCCATTATACGATAATGCTTTTTTAAAAATATAAGAAAAAAACATGCTCTCTAAATAAAAATCTGTGCAAGATGTCTTCCTTTCTATTCAGAAAGAAGTTCAACTTTTCAATGTTTATAGCTATAATGAAGTATAGAGGGAGGTTTTGATAGCTTTGAAATTTCGCCTGTCATCTTGTTCCTCTAGAAAAAAAAGAGAGGAATGGGACTGATCAGTCTTCCTAACAAAACATCCTTGAAAGCAAAAAAAACTTACTTCAATAAGAGAGAAAGTAAATCGATGACTTGATTTCAAAGAAAGTACAAAAGAGAAAAAGAATGCCCCAGTTAGCTTTATAATAAAAATATTAATGAGAAAAAGAAAAAAAAGATAAAATATCTAACTTTTAAACATACCACATAATGGGTTATTTTTGTGCTTAGTCAATTTTCATAGAATTTGCAGTTTTGGAAGCACTTGAAAAATCAATAGCAAAATATTGCTGTTTGAGTGGAACTGAAAATGCAGGAAAATGTTTTAAAAGAATTTGAGGCACAGACATTACCCATTGCATGACAATACTTCAAAAATATACTTCAAATGATGTGCTCTCTAAATAAAAATCTGTTTGAGGATGACTTCTTATTCAGGAAGAAGTCAACTTTTCAATATTCAAAGCTATAATGAGGTATAGAGGGAGGTATTCTTATTATAGCCTGTGAGATATCTCCTGCCATCTTGTTCCCCCAAACTAAAAGAGAGGAGGGGACTGATTAGGCTTTTTACAAAACATAATTAAGAAAAATAAACTAATTTTATTAAGACAGTGAAAGACTAAAAATTAAACTTATTACTACAATATGTTCAAATGGATAAGAGACAAAAGAATGAGATATACTTTATTTAGCTAATGAAGAGTGTGATATATAAAAAATGCATCCTTAAAGGAAAAACAACAGTTAACTTAATAAAGATTAAATAAAAAACTTAACTGAAAAAAAAAGAAAAGTAAGAAGGAAATAAAAGAATACTTTGTTTAGCTTTGAAAAAAAGGACAATAAGAGAAAGAAAGAAAAAGATAGAATAAATCCTTGAAGGATAAAGAACAATTAACTTAATAAAGATTAAAAAAAATCCTAACTTAAAAAAAAAAGTCAGAAGGAAATAAAAGAATACTTTGTTTAGATTTTTAAAAAAAAGGACAATAAGAAAAAGAAAGAAAAAGATAGGATATCTAATTTTAAGCATTCCATATATTGGGTAATTTCTGTGTTTAAATTGACCGACATATTTCATACCAACTGTCAGACTTTTGTTTTTTAAACTTAGGTTGACTACAAAATATTACGTCCACCTGATCAATACATAGGGCTCACGGCGGGTTTGACCGGTCGACAGGGGATGCTTACTTCTCCTATGCACCTGATCCCACCTCTGTTATTTCCGAGAGGTCCGTGTTTTATGCCCTGTTATCAGACTTATATTGTTTGTAAGGTTTTTTGTCTATTTCTTTCTTTTTTTTGAAAGATCAATACTGTTCCTTATCTCCACCTTTTTCATATAATTAAATTTTTGTAAAAATCTGTAGCATTGGAATTTCTTTTTAAAGCAAATAGTTCTGAAGTTTGAATGGAATTCAAAATTCAGAATAAAATTGCAAAAAATATGACCCACGGAAATTACCCATTATACGATAATGCTTTTTTAAAAATATAAGAAAAAAACATGCTCTCTAAATAAAAATCTGTGCAAGATGTCTTCCTTTCTATTCAGAAAGAAGTTCAACTTTTCAATGTTTATAGCTATAATGAAGTATAGAGGGAGGTTTTGATAGCTTTGAAATTTCGCCTGTCATCATGTTCCTCTAGAAAAAAAAGAGGAAGGGGACTGATCAGTCCTCTTAACAAAACATCCTTGAAAGCAAAAAAAACTTACTTCAATAAGAGAGAAAGTAAATCGATGACTTGATTTCAAAGAAAGTACAAAAGAGAAAAAGAATGCCCCAGTTAGCTTTATAATAAAAATATTAATGAGAAAAAGAAAAAAAAGATAAAATATCTAACTTTTAAACATACCACATAATGGGTTATTTTTGTGCTTAGTCAATTTTCATAGAATTTGCAGTTTTGGAAGCACTTGAAAAATCAATAGCAAAATATTGCTGTTTGAGTGGAACTGAAAATGCAGGAAAATGTTTTAAAAGAATTTGAGGCACAAACATTACCCATTGCATGACAATACTTCAAAAATATACTTCAAATGATGTGCTCTCTAAATAAAAATCTGTTTGAGGATGACTTCTTATTCAGGAAGAAGTCAACTTTTCAATATTCAAAGCTATAATGAGGTATAGAGGGAGGTATTCTTATTATAGCCTGTGAGATATCTCCTGTCATCTTGTTCCTCCGAACTAAAAGAGAGGAGGGGACTGATTAGGTTTCTACTAAACATAATTAAGAAAATTAAACTAAGGTAATTAAGACAGTGAAAGACTAAAAATTAAACTTATTACTACAATATGTTAAAATGGATAAGAGATAAAAGAATGAGAGATTCTTTATTTAGCTAATGAAAAGTGATATATAAAAATACATTCTTAAAGGATAAAGAACAATTAACTTAATAAAGATTAAAACAAATCTTAGCTAAGAAAAAAAGAAAAGTCAGAAGAAAAAAAATACTTTGTTTAGCTATTTAAAAAAAGGACAATAAGAGAGGGAAAGAAAAAGATAGAATACATCCTGAAAAGAAAAGCAATAATTAACTTAATAAAAAGTAGAAAAAATCTTAACTTCAAAAAAAAAAGAAAAAGAAAAAAATTAAAAAAAAAAGAAAAAGAAAAGTCAGAAGAAAATTAAAGAACACTGTTAAGCTTTAAAAAAAAAAGGTCAATAAGAGAAAGAAAGAAAAAAGATAGGATATCTAATTTTAAGCATACCATATATTGGGTAATTTCTGTGTTTAAACTGACCGACATATTTTATACCAACTGTCAGACTTTTGTTTTTTAAACTTAGGTTGACTACAGAATATTACGTCCACCTGATCAATACATAGGGCTCACGGCGGGTTTGACCGGTCAACGGGATGCTTACTTCTCCTATGCACCTGATCCCACCTCTGTTATTTCCGAGAGGTCCATGTTTTATGCCCTGTTATCAGACTTATATTGTTTGTAAGGTTTTTTTTGTCTATTTCTTTCTTTTTTTTTGAAAGATCAATACTGTTCGTTATCTCCACCTTTTTCATATAATTAAATTTTTGTAAAAATCTGCAGCATTGGATTTTTTTTTTTTAAAGCAAATAGTTCTGAAGTTTGAATGGAATTAAAATTCAGAATAAAATTGCAAAAAATATGAGCCACTGAAATTACCCATTATACGATAATGCCTTTTAAAAATACAAGAAAAAACCATGCTCTCTAAATAAAATATGTGCAAGGTGTCTTCCTTTCCATTTGGAAAGTTCAACTTTTCATTGTTCATAGCTATAATGAGGTATAGAGGGAGGTTTTGATAGCTTTGAGATTTGGTCTGTCATCTTGTTCCTCTGGAAAAAGAGAGAGGAAGGGGACTGATCAGTCTTTTTAACAAAACATCCTTGAAAGAAAAAAAAACTTACTTCAATAAGAAAAAAATATAAAAAGAACTTGATTTGAAAGAATAGAAAGAAGACAAATATTCAAACAATCAATAAAAACCTCCCTTGCTTTTACGCTTAAACACTTAGACAAGCACTAAATGCCTTCCTAGATTTTACGCTTGAAATTCAAGCATGCACAGAATACCTCCCTCGCTTTTAAGCTTACATATACAGGCAAGTACTAAACCCTATCTTTCCTTTAAACTTAAATACTCAGACAAGGACAAAATACCTCTCTCACTTTTAAGCTTAAATATTTGGACAAGCACTGAATACCTCCTTTCTTTTTAAACTTAAATATTTAGACAAGCATTTAACATCTCCATTGCCTTTAAAACAATATGTAAATACTCAGGCAAGCACTAAAAACCTTCCTTATTTTTAAACTTAAATATTCAGGCAAGCACTACATACATCCTTCATTTTTAAACTTAAATATTTAGGCAAGCACTTAACACCTCTATTGCCTTTAAACCAATAGGTAAATATTCAGGCAAGCACTAAATACCTCCCTCATTTTTAAACTTAAATATTTAAGCAAACACTAAATACCTTCCTCACTTTTAAACTTAAAAATTCAGGCAAGCACTACACATCTCCGTCATTTTTAAACTTAAATATTCAATTTCAAACTTAAATATTTATGCAAGCACTGAATACCCCCTCCCTTTTAAACTTAAATATTCATGTGAGCACTAAATATCTCCCTCATTTTTTAAAGTTAAATATTCAGGCAAGCCATTAAAACCCCCTCACTTTTAAACATAAAAATTCAGGCAAGCACTGAATATCTCCATCATTTTTAAACTTAAATATTCAGTGAAGCACTAAATACCTCCCTCACTTTTAAACTTAAATATTCAGTGAAGCACTAAATGCCTCCCTCACTTTTAAACTTCAATATTCAGGCAAGCACTAAATACCTCCCTCACTTTTAAACTTCAATATTCAGGCAAGCACTAAATACCTCCCTCACTTTTAAACTTCAATATTCAGGCAAGCACTAAATACCTCCCTCACTTTTAAACTTAAATATTTAAGCAAACACTTAGCACTTCCACTGCCTTTAAACCAATATGTTAATATTCAAGTAAGTACTAAAAATATCCTCATTTTAAAACTTAACTATTCAGGCAAGCACTAAAAACTTCCCTCATTTTTAAACTTAAATACTCAGACAAGCACTAAATGCCTCCCTCACTTTTAAACTGAAATATTCAGGCAATCACTAAATATCTCCCTCATTTTTAAACTTAAATATTTAGACAAACTCTTAACATCTCCACTATCTCTAAACCAATATGAAAATACTCAGGCAAGCAGTATCTTTCTTATTTTCAAACTTAAATATTCAGGCAAGCACCTCACTCATTTTTAAAACTTTAATATTCATAAAGTACTAGATACCTCCCTCACTTTTAAACTTAAATATTTAAGCAAACACTGAATACCTCCACTGGCCTTTAAACCATTATATTAATATTCAGGTAAGCACTAAATAATTTCCTAGTTTTTAAACTATTCAAGCAAGCACTAAATATTTCCCTCATTTTTAAACTTTACTATTCAGGCAAGCACTAAACACCTCCCTTGTTTTTAATCTTAAATATTTGTACAAGCACTGATTTAAAAACCTCCCTTGTTATTAAGCTTAAATATTGAGACAACACTGATTAAAAATACCTTCCTTGTTTTTAAGCTTAAATAACTTATCAAAATCTTAATACATGTTAAAAATTTTTTTTATAGAAATTGTTAAAAAAAAAACCCCATATACCTAAGTATAGAAACAATCTTAGAAATTCAATAAACCAAACAAAAAATAGTTTCTTTTAAACATAATAAGCAGACAAAATACCTCCCTTAATTGCTTTTAAGCTTATATAATCTAAAAGCATGTATAAAAATTACAAAAAAAAGAACTCTTCAAAATAAGGAGAAAAAAAAAAACATTTTGATACAAAGACATACAAAAGTGTAGAAAAGAAAAAAATCTTAGGTCATCTTAAAAATTCAATAAACTTAAAAAGGAAACAGTAAAGGAGAAAAATGTATAATAAATAGAGCTCATTACTTAAAAAATGAATGAATGCTCAATGAAATGATACAGGTGGTCTCAATTTCAGATATAGCAGTGAACCTAAGTAATCTTGGTTAATAGTTGATCTTTTACTCTAAATGTACTTCTGTCTGTTGATGTCTTGAGCAAGCCTTTGCTGCTTTAATCTGTTCTTCCATGAGTTATTCCATAAAATATTACAGAAGTAATAGTAACTGTCTTCTTAAGTTTTCAAACCACATTTTTATTATCAGTAAAAATTGTGCCAGCTTGATTAACTGTCATTTCCATCACAGAGGGTTCACCATTGTAAATCCATCATGGATTTATCCACCATTCTTTTTTTACACTGTTGAAAAGTATATAACATCTCTGGTCTCTGTTGTTAAGCTTCACCGATCTATATTCCATATGGTAAGAATCTCAGGTGAAGTCCTGAGGTTTCTCTTATTTCAGTAGCAAGTGCTTGATCTTCAGAAGTCAATCAGTTACTTCTGGTGTGGTGATGGTGGGACGCAGATTCCTGGATCTGGGTGAAAAATGTTAATATTCAGCAATAAAGGGCAGATGAAGTTTGTAACATATAGCAACTTCAAATTACTTGGCATCATGGATTGGATTCTCCAAGTTCATCTATTGTGTCCATTTCAAAAAAAAAAAAAAAAACCATAATATATACATCTGATGATTTCTGTAGGCTTGGGGTAAGACAATACAATGCCTTAATTCATTCATGAATTGCCTCTTAAGTTCCTCTCTCTTTATTTCCTGTCAATGAATAAAATTGAAGTAAATTTCAGAACCAACCCAGCAAACACTGAAAAGAATAGCATAATTAAAGGAAGTTGTCCGTTACCTGAAATGCCCCCCACAGTTTGGAATAGTGTGTCAACGCTAGACATTTAGGCTCCTATTGGCTGCTTTTATCTAGTAATAAATTTCATCTCAACCTACCAAATAGAAAAAAAATGTCAGAGCAAGTATTTGTATTACATGTTCAACGTAATAAGTGCAGTATTATTGCTACATGGAAAAGTTGGTGGGGGGGGGGGGGGGGGGGGAGGGGGGCTTGGTTTGACTTGAAGTGCTGAATTTGACTTTCTTGTTCCTGATAGCACCATTAGAAATAAGACAAAGTTGTAATCTTTTTTAAATGTATTTTTCTCAAATTAGATTTTTTTTATATTATACTTTATATTAAAGTGTCTGGAAGAGGGGGGTTTGCACATAGGATGCAATCACATCTCCCCTTTAAAAGAAATGGAAAATATAGGTTTTTAAACAAAATAAATCCATGAGTCATCCATTTAAAGTGATGCTTCTAGGTTTCTTTTTTCATTTGCTACCCCCCCCCCCCCTCCCAACAAGCTGCAGGTCTCTAGCAGCTCACTGGTCAAAATAATGGGGATGGACAACCATACTCTGGTTGTCCATTCCATTTCTTTTTTCAGACCAGAGCTGCAACTACCACCCCTTCCTTCCAAAAAATGGGGGATGGCCCTGGAGCCTTGGATAATTCATCATTATAACTTAAAGTACAACACAGTTTGGGGTTTTTATTACCAAAATTACACCTAGGAAAAAAATAAAGGGTGCAATGAAACACAATAGAAGCATCCTCCAAGCATCTCTGATTAATTAAGGGCATAGAAGTACTTGAAAAGAAATCTGCTCCAAAAACTTTAACCTGGGATGCTGAGGCCGAGGGTATATTACACAAGCTCCCCCAACTTCAAATTTACTTCGTTGAGGTGAGCTAAAAATTGCAAAATTTGAACAAACTTGAATCTACACTACCCAAAGATGCTTCCATATAAATATGACTAATCATAGGTTTGCTGTTTCTGGGGAAAAAAATTTTAAGGACATTTCCTATATATTCCTATGTCAAACTTTGATCCCCCATTTCTGCCCCACCTTACACCCAGGGGTCATGATTTGAAGAAACTTCAATCTACACTATCTGAAGATGATTACATATAAATATGACTGATCATGGCTTTTCTGTTCATGAGAAGAAGATTTTTAAAGACATTTCATATATATTCTTATGTATAACTTTTATCCCCTGCTGTGGCCTCACCTACCCTCAGGGGCCTCAAAGTCCATTTAAACAATCTTGAATCTACATAACCTGAGAATGCTTCTTTATTAATATGACTAATCATGGCTTTGCTGTTCTTAAGAAGATTTTTTAAAGATTATTCCTATATATTCCTATGTGATCCCTGTTGGGGCTTGGCCCTCATCAGGGGTCTTGATTTGAACAAATATCAATCTACACTATCTAAGGATGCTTCAGTTTCAATATGACTAACAAGCTAATTCAGAGAATTTGTGTCCCCTGCTTAGGGAAAAAAAGAAGAACATGCGCAGTTCTTGGGGGGGGGGGGGGGGGGACCCACCCACCCCCTCGAATTTTTAGAATTATTAAATGTATACATGTATATTGAAGCAAATAAAAAATGCCAATATGGATATAAAGATTTGATTGCCTATTCTTTAATATGTGCATAGAAGATTCTTCTTGTATAGAATACTTACGACACTGTAATAATGATTTTATGAGTTTGTACATGCCAGAAGTATTAACTTTTTCATTTCATATGTTGAATACTATCATTTTGTAAATCCAAATAAAAAAAAAAATTTCCAACAAAAAAAAAGGACCGTCCAAGATTTGAACCCGGGACCTCTCACTTGCTAAGCAAGAATCATACCCCTAGAACAAACTTTACATCAAATTAAATGCAAACATTAAGTCACATATAATGTTTATATTCACATTCGATATTGTCAAAATTTTACACAATACATGGTGTCTAATTTAGCCTTTACTAAACACTTCTAATAGATGTAATTAGAATATAAAGTCTGCTGACAAGCTGTATTATACGTTATAACTCTCCACATGCCCTGTGCTAAAAATAGTGCCACGCGACTTTTAATACAATAAATTAAAAAAAAAACGGGGCGGGATACTTTGAGAGGGGCGAGAGAAGCCATAGGGAGTTATGGTATAAAATTTCATTGCAAAAGCTCAAAAGTTTCTTGAGATATCGCCCGGAAACAAAATTGTTACACACAGACGGAATGTATGAATTCATGACATTGAACTTTGACCTTTTGACCTCAAAATCAATGGGGGTCTTCCTTAAGCTACAGGGAGTTTTTATGTAAAATTTCATTGCAAAAGCTCAAAGGATTCTTGAGATATCGCGCAGAAACGAAAGTGTTACAGACAGACAGAAATACAGACGGACGGACAGTCAGACCCAAATTAATATCCCCTACTTTCAGTGAAAGCGGGAGACAATAACAATGACTTTGATATTCATGAGAAAAAGATTTTTAAAGATATTACTTGTATATTCCATTGTAAAATGCTGACCCTCTGCTGTGGCTCTGCCCTATCCCAAGGGGTCATGATTTGAACAAAACTGAATCTACACTACCTGAGGGTGCTTCTATATTGATATAACTGATAACAATGGCTTAGCTGTTCTTGAGAAGAAGATTTTTAAAGATTTTTTTTCTATATATTTCTATGTAAAACTTTGATCCCCTGTTGTGGCCCTGTCATACCCCTGGGGTTCATGATTTGACTTTAATCTACAATACATGAGGATGCTTCTATATTAATATGACTAAAAATGCCTTTGCTGTTTTTGAGAAGATTTTTAAAGATATTTCCTATATACATGTATATGCCTATGTAAAAAATTTGACCCCCTGTTGTGACCCCGCCCTAGCCTCAGGGGTCATGATATGAACAAATTTGAATCTTAAGTACACAATGAAGCACTCAGACAAGTTTCTTTTTTTCTGGTCCAGTGGATCCTGAGAAGAAGATTTTTTAAAACCACAAACTTTTCATGAATTCTTAATTATGTCCCCTTGAAAGAGGGCATAATACTTCTTGTGAATAAACTTAAATACCCTACACTTAAGGATACTTTGTAGCAAGTTTGGTTGAAATTGACCCAGTGGTTCTTGAGAAGAAGCCGAAAATGTGAAGTTCACAGATGACATACCACAGACGGAACCCGGACACTCTTCCATCAGAAAAGCTCATTTGAGCCTTCAGCTCAGGTGAGCTAAAAATTAGATGTGCAAGTATCTTTGCAAATACCTTGCCAGCAGGCAGTTGGAATATAATGCATTTCTATTGGTGGGACATAAGATGATGATAAGAATGCAAGGTGCACTAGAAAATATCTAAGGGCAACATCTCTTAACCTTACTGTAAATGCAAGTGTTATTTACACTCCCAATTTTCACTATCACCTTTGTTAACAGCAGTACATAGCTTCTACATTAAAGTATAAAGCATTCTAATTAATCCCAGTACAACCCTGTTCTTTTGGCCTCTCCTGGTCTTTGATTAACATTTAGTATATAAAATATTAGGTATTTTTGTCATATGCTTATCTATTTATTATTAATAAATCAAGTGACTTTCACTTACAATATTATCATTAGTGAATAATCAAACGGGAATAACTTCTTTCAAAGTAGCACTTTCCCTTTACATAGTGAATGGAGCAATATGTCCTAGTATCTGACCCTAACGCAATGGTCACAAATTTCACGAATAATGTAAAAACAACATTGCTTTATTCAAATATGAACTTTGTTTGCCTAATAATTGCCTAGGAACAGAGAAGATTTCTGAAAAAAAAAAGAATTGATGCATTTTTATGATATTAGACACTATATATGATCAGTGGAGTCCCAACCTAGCACAAGTAGTTGCTAAGAAAACTACAACCAAAATTTGTTATGTATGGTACAGACAGAAGCACGGATAAACAGGAAGTTGACATTGATTCGCACAAAAATAAATCCCACTTATGGCATGCCTAAACAAAGAGTGTGCTAAAATTTCAAGCATCTGCGATGAGTAATAGCTTAGAAAACTGCAACCAAAATTTGTTACGAACAGACACAAAGACAGACACACAAGGGTAAAACAGTATATCCCCCTCTCCTTCAAAGAGGGGTAAAATTAATGCTTGTTATTGCTAGGTTAGCACATTGTTCAAGATCATTGTGGCTATCTAGAGCTATGTAGCCGCTACAGTCTTAAATGCAGCCTGGCTCAATAGAACCCTAATTGATAACATTGTTTGCAATGAAACATTATATTGAGCTCTGTCAGTTGATTGACTTTCTGAGACAAGATGTAAATATTTCATGGGATAAAGAGATTTACAGTCTGTGTGTCCCTTCCCCATAGATGCTATTTTATTATGGTTCAGCAGTTTATGAGAAGAAGTTGAAAATGTTCAAAATTTTACAACTGATGCCTGATCAACATATATATCGCACAGCAGCAATTTTACAGTGTTGGACAAAAAAAATAGCAATAATCACCTAAGTGACTCAGGTGACCCCCCCCCCCCCCCCCACCACAAATATGGGATACATTTAAACATAATCATTGGACAAATCATAATTATAGGTAAAGATATCCTAAAGCTAACAAGGAGATTCAAGTTTCTACAGAGAGGGATAAAAAATAATAGAAATAGTGCATTGTGCAGACATTTAATCTTACTGTGACTTCTTGGCTTGGCTAGTCAATCCTTGAACTCTCCTCACTTTTGCTGGTAGCTGAGGGTCTCTGAGATCCAGGCCAGCCTTACTCTTTGTCTGTTTAATGAGAATGTCAAGAAATAAAACAGGTAATCAGAGATTACAGACAGAGCTCACCTCAACGAATGTTGTCTTTAAGTAAGGCCTAAAAAAAAAAATTGTGTGTTTCGGGTAACACTGATGAAAAAATTAGGGTAGGTAGGTAGGGAAATTTTTTTTTTTTTTGATTTTTTTTTTAAATGAAATGACCACTGCAACAGAGATAGAAAATCATGAGAATATTATTCTGTATTTTATTTCACTCCGACATGTTTGAAAAACATCAGACAACAAAATTTTACAGTTTCATATCATTTTAATTTTTCATTTTCTCTTCATTTCAGCAAATACGAGTGGTTAAGTTTCAAATATGTGTTCGACCCTTGTGTTTACGACCTGATTGGTTTCGTTCTGAATCCAAAAGATAACAATTAATGGATAATTTAAGATTCTTTCATTAAATTTCTCTTCTGCAAGGGAAAACTTTCATTAACACAAATTACATATTCTTAAATCAGTGTTTGAAATAACCGTGTGCCCGACCGCCTGAGACGCACAAATTTTGCAGCAGGCGAACAAATTTGCATGTATTGACGCCCGGCTGGACATGTTAAATTAAAATTTCGATAATTAAAATTCATATATTTGATAAATCTCTTTCATATCAACTAATAGTTTCAGCAGCAAAGTATAACAAACCAAGAGGAAGAATTCATCAGTCTTTAGATTCTGGTTTGAAGTTATGGTAATCAGGGGTTCGAGTCGCATAATCATTAATTAAAAAACAAATTTATAAAAGACAATTATTTTCTCGGGATACTCATACTAAGTAGATCTTTGGCAGATATGCATTTGAATTCAGAACAATATCATCTTTATTTATACCATTGATTCATTATTGCAATTTTGAAGCAATTATATTTTTACCAGTTAAGGTTTTTGATCTTCAAAGAAGGCTGTAATTGTGTGAATGTTAATTATCTAGTTATTGTTTACACTACAGCTTGTCCCTGCATTTGTGGGTTCTTTCCAAAACATTCAAACAGGCTTTCTTCTATGAAAAAAGTGATCTAAAATATTCTAATACACATATATCAAAATCTATGATTTTAAGTAAAATCTTTTAGAAAGATAGAAAATAATTTTTAATATATGTACTTAATCATTATTCGTGCTATTTGTACGACAGAAACAATCTAATTGACACAAATATCTATTAAGCCTTTTGCTCTCTACTGACAGCTTCATGCTATTTGTATGGTAGAAACAATCTAATTGACACAAATATCTATTAAGCCTTTTGCTCTCTACTGACAGCTACCGTACACCAGTGTGTTTACCACACACCTTTGTGTTTGTAAACACTTAGTTCATATTAACCTGTGTGCTTGTATACACATGTTGGCTTATACATACGCAGTACGAAACTACGCGGGTCAAACACGTAATCGGTACGTAACCCACCAATACCATTTCAACTATATCACTAAACTTTTAAATTACAGAAAATTATATTATTCAAAAGATTTCCCATTCCATGCTGTCGGACCCCTCATAAAAATGCTTGCATGTTGATTTAAATATCGTTCACTGTAAGCCAAAGCGTTTTAAAGACATATTTTAGGAATGAGATAAAATATTCTGATAAAAACAGATTTTACATATAAATAATAGAAATTTTAATCGGATAAATACAGACATCGAAAAAAAAACGTTAGGATCGGCTCATTTTTATAGGTTAGGTCGGGTTACCCGAATCACACAATTTTTTTTTTTTAGGCCTAAGGCAAAGTCCCACACTAAACTAATAATCTAGGAGTGTGCATCCCTAGATGCAACATTTATGCAATTTTGGTCTGATAGGGCTTGCAGTTACTTGGGAATAGACTTAACTGAAAACTTAAAACTAGTCACTCATCCAGAAAATGTAAGTCAAATCCAGCATCTGAAGCAAGTTTGAGATTGTTCATCCCTTGATGCATCATCCATGCAAGTTTGGTTCAGATAGGCCTTATAGTTACTTGGAAATGAGATCTGCTCCAAAAACTTTAACCTGGAAAATGTAGGTCAGATCCAGCATCTGAAGCAAGTTCAGTAGTGTGAATCCTTTGATGTATCATCCATGCAAGTTTGGTCAATATAGGGTTTATAGTTACTTGGAAATGATATCTGCTCCAAAAACTTTAACCTGGTCACTCATCCAGAAAATTTAGGTCAGATCCAGCATTCGAAGCAAGTCCAGAAGTGTGCATCCTTAGATGTATCATCCATGCAAGTTTAGTCAATTTAGGGCTTATAGTTACTTGGAAATGAGATCTGCTCCAAAAACTTTAACCTGGTTACTCATCCGGAAAATCTAGGTCAGATCCAGCATCCGAAGCAAGTCCAGTAGTGTACATCCTTAGATGTATCATCCATGCAAGTTTGGTCAATATAGAGTTTATAGATACTTGGAAATGACATCTGCTCCAAACTTTAACCTGGTCACTCACCCGGAAATATAGGTCAGATTCAGCATCTGAAGCAAGTCCAGTAGTGTACATCCTTAGATGTATCATCCATGCAAGTTTGGTCAATATAGGGCTTATAGTTACTTGGAAATGAGATCTGCTCCAAAAATCTTAACCTGGTCACTCATCCGGAAAATATAGGTCAAATCCAGCATCGAAGCAAGTCCAGTAGTGTGCATCCTTAGATGTATCATCCATGCAAGTTTGGTCAATATAGGGATTATAGTTACTTGGAAATGAGATCTACTCCAAAAACTTTTACCTAGTCACTCATCTGGAAAATGTAGGTCAGATCCAGCATCCGAAGCAAGTTCAGTAGTGTGCATTCTTAGATGTATCATCCAATCAAGTTTGGTCAATATAGGGCTTATAGTTACTTGGAAATAAGACCGGCTCCAAAAACTTTAACCTGCTCCAAAAACATTAACCTGGTCATTCTTTAGCTGAAATTGCAGCATCTGAAACCTTGACTGGTATAATGAAACACACTAGAAGCATCCTCCATGCATCTCTGACTAATATAGGCCATAGAAGTACTTGAAAAGAAAACTGCTCCAAAAACCTTAACCTGGGACGCCGACGCCGAGGGTATTACATAAGCTCCCCCAACTTCGTTGAGGTGAGCTAAAAAGTACTCAATTTCAAGATAGAAAATATAGTATACAGATTGTAAACATTGTAAACCTCTCTTACCAGTACTTCAGCAGTTGGCAGCAGTTCATCCTTTCTCACAATGCTTTTCCTAGAAGGTGATGATAACCTCTTCACCTTGCAATAGAGGTCTGCCTAAATTACCATGTTTCTTTAAAATAAAGAGACAAAAAATCAAAAGAGATCATCATTTCTATCAAAAGAGAATGAGCAAAAGAAATCCAATGAAATTGAGTCTTCCAGTTTCTTCATTGGTTAGCTGTCATGATTGGATTTAATCTCTACTCTCTAGACTACTGCTGACAACTGATGAAGATGTATACCTCACAGTGGGATTAAGGCTTGTTTAAAATAATTTTTGTTTACAAAGAAGATCAAAGAACTTCATGTATTCTGCTTTGATCAAGTTAGATTGAAAACAGGGATCAGAAAGTAAAGAAATTCAGCTTTTTACCTCTTTGGTCAATGTTGGTTGATGATCATATCTGGGCCATGTACTCTTCCTCTTCTTCCATATAGTCCTCTTCTTCCATATAGTCCTCCTCTTCCATATAGTCCTCTTCTGTATAGTCCTCTTCTTCCATATAGTCCTCTTCTTTCATTTAGTCCTCTTCTTCCATATAGTCCTCTTCTGTATAGTCCTCTTTTGTATAGTCCTCTTCTTCCATATAGTCCTCTCCTTCTGTATAGTCCTCTTCTTCTGTATAGTCCTCTTTTGTATAGTCCTCTTCTTCCATATAGTCCTCTTCTTCCATATAGTCCTCTTCTGTATAGTCCTCTTTTGTTTAGTTCTCTTCTTCTGTATAGTCCTCTTCTTCTGTATAGTCCTCTTTTGTATAGTCCTCTTCTTCCATATAGTCCTCTTCTTCCATATAGTCCTCTCCTTCTGTATAGTCCTCTTCTTCTGTATAGTCCTCTTTTGTATAGTCCTCTTCTTCTGTATAGTCCTCTTCTTCCATATAGTCCTCTCCTTCTGTATAGTCCTCTTCTTCTGTATAGTCCTCTTCTTCTGTGTTCCAATTCCAAGCACCTGAAAAAACACAACAATGCAAGAAGATTTGTAATGATTTAATGCAAAAAAATAAGGAAATTTCTGTAAATGTAATCTGACATTCACCTGGTCAGCATCAACTGCCATCAAAGCAAGTAGGAAGAGCCTGAATCCTACTGTATCTTTCAAAGATGGCTGTAGGTGAATGGGAGACAGACTCCTCCTCAACACAGGCTCCTGGCCAGCCTAAACTTCGTTCTCTGCTATCAAAGAATAACAATACATTACAGGAATACAAAGACTTCATATTTGGTGAGAGAAAGAATGATAAAAAAAAATATACAGAGTATGTGCTGAATCTTACTGTCATTTCCAGAGTTGTCTGGGTAATTTTGCTTCTTTTGCATGGAAGTTTCCTCTTCACTTCTTGATAAGTGAAAGCCCAATTAATTCCTGTTTACAAAGATATAAGTTGCTGAGACTTCCTCAATACAAAGATAGAAATAAAAGCTAAATCAAGGAAATTCATCCCCCCCCCCCCCCCACTTAAAGCTGAACATAACTCTTTAATAGCCATACTCTATATTTGTCTTCCTATTGCACCTATCCCACTGACAATTTTCCGAGATATCCTAAATTTAAAATCATAATACCATCAGATATGTTCTTAGACAAAACAAGAAGACTATGAGTCAATACTCACTGGTAATACCCCCGCTCTGATGTGAATACATGCTATCATATGAACTGCAATTAGTTGCTGAGATAACTGTGACAGAGAATTGGTACAGACAGATGCACAGATAAACAGGAAGTTGACATCAGATTCGTATAAAAAAGAATACCACCAAATGGCATACCTAAACAAAGAGTGTGCTAAAATTTCAAGCATCTGTGAAGAATAGTTGCGGAGAAAACTTGTTACGGACAAACAGCTCTGGACAGATGCACGAATAAATAGGAAGCTGATTGATTGATATGAAATTGAATCCAACCATATGGCATGCAAAAACAAAGTGCAAAAATTTCAAGCATCTGCAATGAGTAGTAGAAATTGAGAAAACTGTGACAAACAGCTCCGGACAGATGTGCAGATAAACAGGAAGTTGACATTGGATTAGTATAAAAATGAATCCAGCCATATGGCATGCCTAAACAAAGTGTGCTAAAAGGACTATGTTCAGTAATGACCAATATTTGCCTCCAAGTAAATCTTTGCCAGAGAAATACATAACTATGTTCTAAAACGGGGATATCTGGAGACTTCAAAGCATTAAATATTTTCATGACATTATCTGTTAGAAATGACGTCAGGAAAATGACAAAAATTCAAAATTTCCCTGATTTATAGAGAAGAAGGAGTACATTACTTCAATATTTTGAGTAAAAGTCACTGAGCCCAGTCTGCTCCAACTCAATGTTTTGATATAATGTGTAAAATGATAATGATATTGTTATGGAGCAGTTTGTGCTCTATAAATTTTATAGTAAAAATTGAACAAATTTTGTCCATTTTGTCCTTTTTCTGAAAAATAACACAAAATCCAAATATTTTGCAACACCATAGAAACAAAAATTGCCAATTACTTACTTCAAAACTATAATTTTTTTGTTAATTGAGATTTTTCAAACAATATATACAATTCTGCACATTTCAATAAATTTTCAAAATTTGACTTTTATGGGGGCAAAAATATGCATATACTGTACATAGCTCTTTCAAGCATCTGCGATGAGTACTTGCTGAGAAAACTGCGATCAAAATTTGTTACAGACAGACAGACAAACAGACTAACAGACACATAAACAGCTAGACACACAAAGGTAAAACTGTATACCCCCCTCTCCTTTGGAGGGAAGGAAAACCTTGAGTTTTGCTGCACTACTGACATTCTTTCAAACTGTGACAAAATATCACATTAATATTCTATAAATAAATAACTATTTCACAGTTGAAAATCTAATAGTATGTTTTGTTCGTAGACAGTGTTGAAGTGAGTTAAACCATATATAACCTTTGGCCTCAAATCAGTAAACTAAAGGGTCTTTGTTAAGTTAATCAATTTATTGCAAAAGCTTTTGTCACCTGGAAACCATATTATGCTACGCATTTCTGACCTTAGCCTCTGACCTCGAAATCAATGGGGTCTTTTTATATTGTAAGAAATTATATCAAATTTCTTTGCAAAATCTAAATTTTTACAAAGAGCAAACAAAGATTGAATCTTACTGGAGTAAGCCGTAGTTGATCCCTCCATTGATGACTTTTCCTCCACATGTCAGTCCCATCTTCACCTCAAGACTGATATAAGCTTAGCCCTCTTCCTCTTGACAAATAAGACATATGATGTTGGTCACTGGTCATATTTGTGCTATGGACTTCTCTTCTTCTTTTGGCTTGCCTCAGTTTGTATCCTTCATTTAAGTCCCTGGAAATATACAACTGACAGAAGATTAGAAACGAATCAAACAGTTCAACAAAGCACAGAAATTCACATAAGCAAAATCACTGTACATCAAAATTAGTTGAAAAATGATTTAATAAACTTGGAACAGTTAAGCATGAAGAGGGAAGGGAATATGATTAGTATTGTTAATGGGAAGGAAGGGAAAAGAAACAAAATGAATACAAAGGAATAAATACATCTCACCTTTCTTCTGGTTGCTTTAAGAAGAAAATTCAAACCTCTTCCTTGAAACTTCTCTATCAGGCTCCCTAACTGCTAATGCTTCTTTGAATCCTGTCAAGGAGAAGTAAAGAAGTCAAAATCCAACTTGGTCTGCACCAATCAATGTGTAAAAATTGGAAAGTTGGGCAGGAAGTAGAGTCTGAATGTTACCACATCTTCCAATTATGGCAGCAGTTGAATGGGGGAGACACTTCTTGATACTTCAGGAACCAACTCAAACTAATCTTCCTTCTGCAAACAGAAAACATGAATGGCTAATGAATGAAAAGACTTCATATCAAATTAGAAATGCTTAAAATTTCTGCAAAGAGCAAACAAAGATTGAACATTACCTTCATTTCAGGAGAGGTCTACAGTTGATCCCTCCATTGAAGACTTCCTTCACATGTCAGTCCCATCTTCATCTTAGGATGAACATCAGCTAAGCATTTTTCCTGTTGACAACAATTAAGAGATGTTTGTGAAACACTTATGCTCCCACCTCCTTGGACATATATTATAGGGTCACAAGCCTTTATTATGGGCAGTATACATTATGGGATTGTACATGGAAATGAAATTGACCTTTTGAATTTAAAATCAATAGGGGTCATCTACTGGTACTATCCGAGATGCATCAACCAGAAATAGTCTTCTACATCACATCTTTGGCAAAAACACATTTCTCATGATATATCAGTAATTAATTTGTTCAATCTTTGCAGAAAAAATGAACCAAAAGCAAATAACTAGAATTTTTCTAAGTCCAAGGGGCATAACTCTGTCAAAAATTGCTCGATCATTCCCAAAACAGAACTTGACCTAGATATTCATATGATAAATCTGTATACCAAATTTCATTTCAGTATGTGCAATCTCTGCAAGGAAAATGAATGGAAACTGCAAATAATTGGAATGTTTCTAAGTCCAAGGGACATAACTCTGTCAAAAAATTGCTTGATCATACCCAAAGAGAACATGACCTAGATATTTTTATGATTAGTATGTATACCAAATTTCATTTCAGTATGTGCAACCTCTGCAAAGAAAATGAACGGAAACTCTTGGTGGACTGACAGACAGACTGACTGACTGACCGACAGCAGTAGCAAAGCAATATGCCCTCTCTTCTTCGAAGGGGGGCATAAAAAGATGTTCAATTAATTGCTAAGTCTGAAAGTAATAAATGGCAACAGATGGAAAAACCAGGAATCCAAAGGTGTAACAAATATAATTTGTTACTTACCAATTTTGGCCAGTGTTTGTCACTAGTCGTATCTGGGCAATGGATTTTTCTTCTTTTGTCTTGCCTCTGTTTGTCTGTGTCCTTCATCAAAGTCCCTGAAAATATACAACTGACAAAAGATTAGAAATAATTCATTATAATTCAATAAAATCATAGAAATTCACATAAGCGAAAACAGTGTACATCAAAATAAATTGAAAAAGGATTTAACAAAATGGAGACAGTTAGGGTAGAGGCATAAAGAACGAGAGGATATGGTTAGTAATGTTAATAGAGAAAAAGGGATGGGAATCAGAAATACATCTCACCTTTTTTACTGGTTTCTTTAAGAAGAAAATTCAAACCTCTTTCTTACTCTTTCTCTGTCAGGCTCCCTAACTGCTAATGGACTCCTCTGTTCTGTTGCTTTGAATCCTGTCAAGGGAAAGTCAAGAGGTCAAAATCTAACTTGGTCAGCAACAATCAATGTGTAAAAATTGGGATTAGTTGGGCAGGAAGTAGAATCTGAATGTTACCACATCTTCCAGGGCAGCAGTTGAATGGGGGAGACACTCCTTGATACTTCAGGAACAAATTCAAACTATCTTCCTTCTGCAAACAGAAAACAAAGATTTCAAATGAATACAATGACAAAATTATTGAATGAGAAATGCTAAAAATTTCTGCAAAGAGCAAACAAAGATTGAATCTTACCGGAGTAAGCCGTATGTGATCCCTCCATTGATGACTTTTCCTCTACATGTCAGTCCCATCTTCCCCTTGAAACTGACTTCAGCTTATTCTTCTTCTCATTGACAAAAAGGACAATTACTCAATTATTTGCTAAGGCTTTAGAGAGTAATAAATGGCAACAGAGTGCAAGAATAGATATCCAAAGGTGCAACAAATGCAGCTTGTTTCTTACTATTTTGGCCAAGGTTGGCCACTGGTCATGTCATATTGGCAATGGATCTCTCTTCTTCTTTTGGATAGCCTCATTTCTTCTGTGTCCCTCGTCAAAGTCCCTGAAAATATAAAACTGACAGAAGATTAGAAATGTTTCAAAACAGTTCAACAAATCACAGAAATTCACATAAGCAAAATCATTGTACATCAAAATTAGTTGAAAAATGATTTAACAAAATGGGGAAAGTTAGTTATGGTAGAGGTATAAAGGGGGGGGGGGGGGGGTATGGTAAGTAATGTTAATAGAAAGGAAGGGAAGGGAATCAAAAATAAATACAAAAGAATAAATACATCTCACCTTTTTTCTGGTTTCGTTAAGAAGAAAATTCAAACCTTTTCCTTGGAACTTTTTTTGTCAGGCTCCCTGACTGCTAATGGGTTCCTTGTGTTGCCCCGTATATTAGGTCGAACTGCTTTGAATCCTGTCAAGTGAAAGTCAAAAGGTCAAAACCCAACTTGGTTGGCATCAATCAATGTGTAAACAAGAGGCCCAGGGGCCACATTGCTCACCTGAGCACTCTGGCTAGGAGAAAGCAGAAATCAGTTCAGTCTTGAAAGTTTAAATATAAAACTGGTTCGGGGGGGGGGGGGGGGGGGGGGGTATTTGAACTATTTGAACTAACTTGAATCTAAACTTCATAGTGATGCTTTTGAATTAATATGACAAAAATAATGGCTTTGCTGTTCTTAAGAAGAAAATTTTGATTGATATATCCTTTGTATTCCTTTTTATGATCCCCTGTTATGGACCCTCTATTCTCCAGGGGATCATGATTTGTACAAATTTGAATCTACATTACCTATTTAAATATGACCCATCATGGCTTTGCTGTTCTTGAAAAGAAGATTTTTAAAGATGTTCCCTATATATTCCTATTTAAAACTTTGATCACTCATTGTGGCCCCACCCTACCCCTAGGGGTCATGATTTGAACAAACTTGAATCTACACTACCTGAGGATGCTTCCATATAAATATAACCCATCATGGCTTTGCTGTTCTTGAGAAGAAGATTTTTAAAGATTTTTCCTATGTTTTCTTATGTAAAACTTTGATTGCCCATGGTGGCCCCACACTACCCCCTGGGGGTCATGACTGGAACAAACTTGAATCTACACTGAGGATGCTTCCATATAAATATGACCCATCATGGCTTTGCTGTTCTTGAGAAGAAGATTTTTAAAGATTTTTCTTATGTATTCCTATGTAAAACTTTGATCCCCCCATTGTGGCCCCATCCTACCCCCGGGGGTCATGATTTGAACAAACTTGAATCTACACTACCTGAGGATGCTTCCATATAAATTTCATATTTTCAAGCACAGTGGTTTTTGAGAAGAGGATTTTTAAATGATGCCATTAATTTTTCATGAATTCATAATTATCTCCCCTTGGAAGAAGGCGTGGCCCTTCATTTGAACAAACTTAAATCCCCTTTACCCAAGGATACTTTGTGGCAAGTTTGGTTGAAATTGGCCCAGTGGTTCTTGAGAAGAAGATGAAAATTTGAAAAGTTTACGACAACGACGACGACAACGACCAGGACGACAGACAACGGACAAATTTTGATCGGAAAAGCTCACTTGAGCCTTCGGCTCAGGTGAGCTAAAAAATGGGAAGTAGGGCAGGAAGGAGAATCTGAATGTTACCACATCTTCCAATGATGGAAGCAGTTGAATAGGCGAGACACTCCTTGATACTTCAGGAACCATCTCAAACTAATCTTCCTTCTGCAAACAGAAAACAAAGATTTCAAATAATTAAAAAGATTTCACATTTAATTAAAATGCTTAAAATTTCTGCTAGAGCAAACAAAGATTGAATCTTACCTCCATTTCATGGGTAGGCTACAGTTGATCCCTCCATTTGATATGGCTTCCTCCACCTGTCAGTCCCATCTTCATCTTAAGATTGACATCAGCTAAGCCTTCTTCCTGTTGACAAAAAAGATGATCAATTAATTGCTTAGTCTGAAAGTAATAAATGGCAACAGATGGCAAACCAGGAATTCAAAGGTGCAACAAATATTTGTTATTTACCATTTATGTCTAATGTTTGTCACTAGTCATATCTGGGCAATGGACTTTTCTTCTCTTTGCTTGCCTCAGTTTGTCTGTGTCCTTCATCAAAGTCCCTGAATATATACAACTGACAAAAGATTAGAAATGATTCAAAATAATTCAACAAATCATAGAAATTCACATAAGCGAAAACAGTGTACATCAAAATAAGTTGAAAAAGGATTTAACAAAATGGAGACAGTTAGGGTAGAGGCATAAAGAACGAGAGGATATGGTTAGTAATGTTAATAGAGAAAAAGGGATGGGAATCAGAAATACATCTCACCTTTTTTACTGGTTTCTTTAAGAAGAAAATTCAAACCTCTTTCTTACTCTTTCTCTGTCAGGCTCCCTAACTGCTAATGGACTCCTCTGTTCTGTTGCTTTGAATCTTGTCAAGGGAAAGTCAAGAGGTCAAAATCCAACTTGGTCAGCAACAATTAATGTGTAAAAATTGGGATTAGTTGGGCAGGAAGTAGAATCTGAATGTTACCACATCTTCCAATGATGGCAGCAGTTGAATGGGGGAGACACTCCTTGATATTTCAGGAACAAATTCAAACTAATCTTCCTTCTGCAAACAGAAAACAAAGATTTCAAATGAATACAAAGATGTCATATCAAATGAGAAATACTAATTATTTTTACAAAGAGCAAACAAAGATTGAATCTTACCGGAGTAAGCCGTAGTTGATCCCTCCATTGATGTCATTTCCTCTACATGTCAGTGCCATCTTCACCTTAAGATTGACTTCAGCTTATTTTTTTCCTGTTGACAAAAAGGACAATTAATCAATTATTTGCTAAGGCTTCAGAGAGTAATAAATGACAACAGAGTGCAAGATCAAGAATCCAAAGGTGCAACATATGCAACTTGTTACTTACTATTTTGGCCAATGTTGACCACTGGTCATGTCATGGCAATGGATCTCTCTTCTTCTTTTGGATAGCCTTATTTCTTCTATGTCCCTCGTAAAGTCCCTGAAAATATAAAACTGACAGAAGATTAGAAATGTTTCAACACATTTCAACTTATCACAAAAATTCACATCAGCAAAAACATTGTACATCAAAATTAGTTAAGATATAAGTTAATAAAACATGGACAGTTGTTTAGGGTAGAGGCAAAAGAGGTGGGAGGGGATATGGTTAGTAATGTTAATAGAAGGGAAGGGAATGGTCACAGAAATAAATACAAAGGAATTAATACTTCTCACCTTTTTTCTGTTTTTTTTAAGAAGGAAACCCAAACCTCTGCCTTGAAACTTCTCTGTCAGGTTCCTAGACTGCTAATGACTCCTTGTGCCTGCTGATATGAATCCTGTCAAGGGAAAGTCAATGGATCAAAAACCAACTTAACAGCATCAAATGATGTATAAACATAGGTAATCAGAGATTACAGAGCTCACCTCAACGAATGTTGTCTTTCAGTAAGGCAAAGTCGCAAACTAATAATCTAGTAGTATTCCTCCCTAGATATAACATTTATGCAATTTTGGTACGATAGGGCTTGCAGTTACTTGAGAATGGACTTACCTAAAAACTTTAAAACTAGTCACTCATCCAGAAAATGTAAGTCATATCCAGCATCTAAAGCAAATTTGAGAGACTTCATCCTGTGATGCATCATCCATGCAAGTTTGGTTCAGATAGCCCTTATAGTTTATTTTAACCTGGTCACTCATCCGGAAAATGTAGGTCTGATACAGCATACAAAGCAAGTCCAGTAGTGTGCAGCCTTAGATGTATCATCCATGCAAGTTTGATCAATATAGGGCTTATAGTTACTTTAGGATAAACCTGTTCCAAAAACTTTAATCTGTTCACTCATCTGGAAAGTGTAGGTCAGATCCAGCATCCGAAGCAAGCCTGGTAGTGTACATCCTTGGAAGTATCATTCAGTTTGGTCAACATAGGGCTTATAGTTACTTGGAAATGAGACCTGCATCAAAAACTTAAACCTGCTCCAAAAACATTACCTCGTCAGTCCTATGCTGAAATTTCAGCATCTGAAACCTTGACTGGTACATTGAAACACACTAGAAGCATCCTCCATGCATCTCTGATTAATGTAGGGCATAGAAGTACTTAAATAGAAAACTGCACCAAAAACTTTAACCTGGAAAGCCGAAAATGATTTTGCATGGCATCGACAATGACGCTGAGAATATCACATAAGCTCCCCACAATGTCGTTGAGTTGAGGTAAAAAAACACAAATGAATACAAAGACTTTATACTAAATTACAAATGCTAAATTTTCTGCTAGAGCAAACAAAGATTGAATCTTACCTTCATTTCAGGAGTAGGCTACAGATGATCCCTCCAATGGTGACTTCCTTCACATGTCAGTCCCATCTTCATCTTAGGATGGACATCAGCTAAGCCTTCTTCCTGTTGGCAAATAGGACATATAATCTATTTAAGCCATCAGTAAGTAATAAATGGCAACAGAGTGCAAAACCAAGAATCCAAAGATGCAACAAATGCGTTTTTTACTTACCATTTCTGGCTAATGTTTGCCACTGGTCATATCTGGGCAATTGACTTTTCTTCTTTTTGCTTGCCTCTGTTTGTCTGTGTCCTTCATCAAAGTCCCTGAAAATATACAACTGACAAAAGATCAGAAATGATTTAAAAAAACACCAAATCACAGATTCACATAAGCAAACACACTGTACATCAAAATTAGTTGAAAAATAATTTAACATACTGGAGACAGTTAAGCATGAAGAGGGAAGGGGATATGGTTAGTATTGTTAATGGGAAGGAAAGGAAAAGACACCGAATAAATACATCTCACCTTTTTTTCTAGTTGCTTTAAGAAGAAAATTCAAACCTCTTCCTTGAAACTTCTCCATCAGGCTCCCTAACTGCTTATGCTTCTTTGAATCCTGTCAAAGAGAAGTAAAGAAGTCAAAATCCAACTTGGTCAGCATCAATCAATGTCTAAAAAATTGGGAAGTTGGGCAGGAAGTACACCTTGAATTTTACCACATCTTCCAATGATGGCAGCAGTTGAATACTTCAGGAACCAGCTCAAGACTTATCTTCCTTCTGCAAACAGAAAACAAAAATGGCTAATGCATAAAAAGACTTCATATCAAATAAGAAATGCTGAAAATTTCTGCTAGAGCAAACAAATATTACATCTTACCTTCATTTCAGGAGTAAACTACAGTTGATTCCTCCACTGATGAATTCCTCCACCTGTCAGTCCCATCTTCATCCTAAGATGGACATCAGCTAAGCCTTCTTCCTATTGACAAAAAAGATTATCAATTAATTGCTAAGTCTGAAAGTAATAAATGGCAACAGATGGCAAAACCAGGAATCCAAAGGTGCAACAAATATAATTTGTTACATTGTATTTACCATTATGTCTAATGTTTGTCACTAGTCATATCTGGGCAATGGACTTTTCTTCTTTTGGCTTGCCTCAGTTTGTCTGTGTCCTTCATCAAAGTCCCTGAAAATATACAACTGACAAAAGATCAGAAATGATTTAAAAAAACACCAAATCACAGGATTTCTCTTCTTCTTTGGCTTGGGCAATGGACTTCTCTTCTTCTTTGGCTTGCCTCAATTTGTGTCCTTATTCAGAGTCTCTGAAAATATGCAACTGACAAAAGATTAGAAATGATTCAAAATAATTCAACAAATCATAGAAATTCACATAAGCGAAAACAGTGTACATCAAAATAAGTTGAAAAAAGGATTTAACAAAATGGAGACAGTTAGGGTAGAGGCATAAAGGGGGGAGGGGATAAGGTTTAGTAATGTTAACAGAGAAAAAGGGATGGGAATCAAAAATAAATACAAAGGAATAAGTACATCTTACCTTTTTTCTGGTTTCTCTAAGAAGAAAATTCAAACCTCTTTCTTACTCTTTCTCTATCAGTCTTCCTGACTGCTAATGGACTCCTCTGTTCTGCTGATTTGAATCCTGTCAAGGGGAAATCAAGAGGTCAAAATCTAACTTGGTCAGCATCAATGTGTAAAAAATTGGGAAGTTGGGCAGGAAGTAGAGCCTGAATGTTACCACATCTTCAAATGATGGCAGCAGTGGAATAGGGGAGACACTCCTTGATACTTCAGAAATCTTCCTTCTTCAAACAGAAAACAAAGATTTCATTGACAAATGAATACAATGACATCATATCAAATGAGAAATACTAATCGTTTTTACAAAGAGCAAACAAAGACTGAATCTTACCGGAGTAAGTCGTAGTTGATCCCTCCATTGATGACTTTTCCTCTACATGTCAGTCCCATCTTCACCTTGAAACTGACTTCAGCTTATTCTTCTTCTCATTGACAAAAAGGACAATTAATCAATTAATTGTTAAGGTTCAGAGAGTGATAAATGGCCACAGAGTGCAAGAGTAAGAATCCAAAGGTGTAACAAATGCAACTTGTTATTTACTATTTTGGCCAATGGTGGCCACTGTTCATGTCATGGCAATGGATTTCTCTTCTTCTTTTGGATAGCTTCATGTCTTCTGAATGTCCTTCATCAAAGTCTCTAGGAATAAAAAACTGACAGAAGATTAGAAATGATTCAAACAGTTCAACATTTCACAGAATTTCACGTAGGCAAAATCATTGTACATCAAAATTAGTTGAAAAATAAGTTAATAAAATGGGGACAGTTAGTAAGTGTAGAGACATAAAGGGGGGAGGGGATATGGTTAGTAATGTTAATAGAAGAGAATGGAAAAAGAAATAAATACAAAAGAATAAATACATCTCACCTTTTTCTGATTTCTTTAAAAAGAAAATTCAAACCTCTTCCTTAAAACTTCACTGTCATGTTTCCTGACTGCTAATGCCAGGTCTCCTTCTGTGGCCCCTTAGGATTAGGTCCTGCTTCTTTGAACCCTGTCAAGGGGACATCAATAGGTCAAAAACTTGGCAGCATCAAATATGTGAAAAAATTCCTGATTTAGGGCACCAAGCAAAACCTGAATGTTACCACATCTTCCAATGATGGCAGCAGTTGAAAGGGGGAGACACTCCTTGACTCTTTAGGAACCAGCTCATCCTAAACTTCCTTATGCAAACAGAAAAACAAAGATGTCAAATGAATACAAAGATGTCATATCGAATGGAAATACTTATTATTTCTGCAAAATACAAACAAAGATTGAATCTTACCTGTGTAACCCATAGTTGATCCCTCCATTGATGACTCTTCCATGTCAGTCCCATCTTCACCTTAAGATTGACTTCAGCTTACTTTTTTTCCTGTTGACAAAAAGGACACATGATCAATTAATTGTTAAGGTTCAGAGAGTGATAAATGACAACAGAGTGCAAAAACAGATATCCAATTGTGCAACAAATGCAACTTGTTACTTACTATTTTGGCCAATGTTGACCACTGGTCATGTCATATTGGCAATGGATCTCTCTTCTTCTTTTGGATAGCCTCATTTCTTCTGTGTCCCTCGTCAAGTTCCCTGAAAATATAAAACTGAGAGAAGACTAGAAATGACTCAAAACAATTCAACTTATCACAGAAATTCACATCAGCAAAAACATTGTACATCAAAATTAGTTGAAAAATAAGTTAACAAAACATGGACAGTTATTAAGGGTAGAGGCAAAAGGGGGGGGGGGGGGGTATGGTTAGTAATGTTAATAGAAGAGAAAGGAATGGACACAGAAATAAATACAAAGGAATTAATACTTCTTACCTTTTTTCGGTTCTTTTATTTTTAAAGAAGGAAACCCAAACGTCTGTCTTGAAACTTCTCTGTCAGGTTCCTTGACTGCTAATGTGCTCCTACTTCCTGCTGATATGAATCCTGTCAAGGGAAAGTCATAGGATCAAAAACCAACTTGACAGCATCAAATGATGTGGAAAAATTCAGGATCGAGGGCACCAAGTAGAGCCTGTATGTTACCATATTTTCCAATGATGGCAGCAGTTGAATGAGGGAGACACTCCTTGATACTTCAGGAACTAACTCAAACTAATCTTCCTTCTGCAAACAGAAAACAAGAATGGTAAATGAATAAAAAGAATTCATATCAAATGAGAAATACAGTGAAATCTGTCTAATTCCACATGCACTGGGAGACCATTTTGTGTCGGAATAAACAACAAGTTGTATTGTACACTGTAAAGAACATAGAAAATAGTAAATGGGAATTTAAATAAGGGTCAAAATTCACAATAAAGGATGACGGACCTAATTTGTAATTTCGAGCCACTGCGCAGAAAACCGCGCATATGCCTTGAATCAAATTGACTTAATTATGTATTGCAAAAGATAAAAAATATACATTTTTAATTCTTTTAAAGATATTCAAACGTTTCCTCTCAATTCAAAAATATTGCAAATATTTCGATTTATATTCATTTGTTAATTTTATAAATAAATGATTTATTTGGCTAAGGTTAATTTTCACTGAAAATTTCCCCCAAAATGTGCCCTACACCTGCGTCTGAAAAATCTATGACCCATTTATTTTTTTGGCATAATTTGCTGTTAAATTGTCTAGTTAACATTGTCCTTTAATATGAATAAAAATTCTATAGCAGAATTTTTTTCAATGATCACTCTTATACCCTACACAGGCAATTTCCCATTACTTCCTATAGTAATTATTGATCTCCATCGCCAACTTTTGAAATGCTCCCCATTAAAAATCTTTATCGATGACCATATGATTTTTTAATTGATTTTAACTCACCAAAAGAAACTTTACCTAATATTAAAATTTGAATAAAAAATCTATTGCAGAAATGAATTAGGTCCGTTGTTGTTAAACGGATTGCATAGGTGTAGGATAAGACAGTTTTCACTTTACTAAAACTTTTTGCAGAGAGCAAACAAAGATTGAATCTTACCGGAGTAAGTCGTAGTTGATCCCTCCATTGATGACTTTTCCTCTACATGTCAGTCCCATCTTCACCTTGAAACTGACTTCAGCTTATTCTTCTTCTCATTGACAAAAAGGACAATTAATCAATTATTTGCTAAGGCTTTAGAGAGTAATAAATGGCAACAGAGTGCAAGAATAGATATCCAAAGGTGCAACAAATGCAGCTTGTTACTTACTATTTTGGCCAATGTTGGCCACTCGTTGTGTCATGGCAATGGATCTCTCTTCTTCTTTTGGATAGCCTCATTTCACCTGTGTCCCTCATCAAAGTCCCTGAAAATATACAACTGACAGAAAATTAGAAATGATTCAAAACAATCAACTTATCACAGAAAATTACATGAGCAAAATAATTATACATCAAAATTAGTTGAAAAATAAGTTAACAAAATGGGGAATTATTTAGGGGAGAGGCAAAAGGGGGAAGGGGGAGCATGGTTAGTAATGTTAATAGAAGGGAAGGGAATAGGCACATAAATAAATACAACAGAATTAATACATCTCACCTTTTTTCTGGTTTCTTTAAGAAGAAAATTCAAACCTCTTCCTTGGAATTTCTCTGTCAGATTCCCTACTTTTAACAGGCTCCTTCTGTTGCCCCTATGATAGGTCCCGCTGCTTTGAATCCTGTCAAGGGAAAGTCAAGAGGTCAAAATCCAAATTACTCAGTATCAATCGATGTGTAAAAAATTGGGAAATTGGGCAGAAATTAGAGCCTGAATGTTACCACATCTTCCAATGATGGCAGTAGTTGAATGGGGGAGACACTTCTTGATACTTCAGGAACCAGTCAGCCTAATCCTCCATCTGCAATCAGTAAACAAACACATCAAATGAATACCAAGACTTCATATCAAATGAGAAACACTAAACATATCTGCAAAAATTAAACAAAGATTGAATCTTACCAACAGGTCCGGAGTAGGCTGCTGTTGATCCCTGCAATGATGACATTTCCTCTACATGTCAGTCCCATCTTCACCTCGAAACTGACTTCAGCTTATTTTTCTTCCTGTTGACAAAAAGGACAAATGATCAATTAATTGTTAAGGCTTCAGAGAGTAATAAAAGGCAACAGAGTGCAAGAGCAAGTATCCAAAGGTGCAACAAATGCAACTTGACACTTACCCTTTTTGTCAATGTAATATGCCACTGGTCATATCTAGGCAATGGAATTCTCTTCTTCATTTGGCTTGCCTCATTTCTTCTGTATCCTTCATCAATGTCCCTGAAAATATATAACTGACAGAAAATTAGAAATTATTCAAAACAATTCACAGAAATTCACATAAGCAAAATCATTGTACATCAAAATTAGTTGAAAAATAAGTTAACCAAATGGATACAGTTAATTAGGGTAGAGGCAAAAGGGTGGGGAGAGTATATGGTTAGTAATGTTAATTGTAAGGATGATAATGGAAACAGATATAAATACAAAGGAACAAATACATCTCACCTTTTCTGTAGTTTCTTTAAGAAGAAAACCCAAACCTATATGTCAGTGGCTCCCCTACTGCTAATGTTTCTCTTTCTGCTCCTCGTGATAGGTTATGCTGATATGAATTCTGTCATCAATAATAAGTAATCTTTAAGTGAAACAGGATGTCCAATGTTTCTCCATTAGAAATTTATAGAACTCTTATGAATTTTACACTTTTTATCCCTGTGACCTTGAACTTGTTGGAATGACCTTGGATCAAGATCTTAAACATTCTCAGGTTACATGTATCAACAATCTTTTTACCAAGTATGGGCTTTCAATGATTCTGCATTACAAAGATATTGCCTGGACAAGTATTTTTTTACTTTTTCTTCCAGTGACCTTGGACTTGCCAGAATGACCTTGGCTCAGGGATATGACACACCTTTGGCTTCAGGTCATAAGAAATCTCTGTACTGCTTCCAGTGATTCTCCATAGCAAGTAATAGCCTGACAAGTTTGCAAGGACAGATGGACAGACAGCTAGACAGATGTACAGACTGGCAAGGTGATTCCTATCCCCCCCCAAAAAAAAATTGATTGTGGGGGTATAAATACTAAAAATCTCTGAAAATAGCAAAAAATATTGGAATCTTACTGTATTTCAGAAGTGGGCCACAGAGGATCCCTCAATTAATGACTTTTCCTCCATATGACAGTCCCATCTCTACTTCAAGATTGACTTCAGCCTAGCCCTGTTCCTGTTGATGAGTTGGACAAACTGTCAATAAATTTCTTAGGCCTCAGACAGTAAAAAAAAGGCAACAGAGTGCATTAACAAAAATCCAAGTGTGAAACAGATGCAGTTTGACACTTACCATTTTGGCCAATGTTTATCACTGGTCATATACCTGGGCAATGGACTTCTCTTCTTCTTTGCATTGGGCAAAGGATTTCTCTTCTTCTTTGGCTTGGGCAATGGACTTCTCTTCTTCTTTGGCTTGCCTCAATTTGTGTCCTTATTCAGAGTCTCTGAAAACATGCAACTGACAGAAGATTAGAAATGATTCAAACCAATTCAACTTGTCACAGAAAATTACATAAGGAAAATCATTATACTTCAAAATTACCGCTAGTTGAAAAATAAGTTAACAAACTGGGGACAGTAAGTTAGGGTAGAGGCATAGGGGAGGGGGGGGGGGTTATGGTTAGTTATGTTAATAGAGAAGGGAATGGACACAGGGATAAAGCCAATGGAATAAATACATCTCACCTTTTCTGATTTCTTCAAGAAGAAAACTCAAACCTCTTCATTGGAACATCCCATCATTTCAGGAGTAGGCTGCAGTTGATCCTCCATTGACAACTTTTCCTCCTGTTTGTCCCTTCATCACCTCAAGATTAACTAATATAAGCTTAGCCCTCTACCTGTTGACAAAAAAGACAAAATGATCAATTAGTTGCTGAGGCTTCAGAGAGTAATAAATGGCAACAGACTCTAAAGCTGCAACAAATGCAGTTTGATACTTACATGTACCATATTTGGCCAATGTTTGCCACTGGTCTTATCTGGGCAATCACCTTTTCAAAATCTTTTGGCTTGCCTCTGTTTGTCTGTATTCTTCATCAAAGCCCCTAAAAATATACAACTGACAGAAAATTAGAAATGATTTAAAACAATTTAACAAAATTAATCACAAATATTCACATAAGCAAAATCATTGTACATCAAGACTAGTTGAAAAATAAGTTAACAAATGGGGACAGTCAGTTAGGGAAGAGGCATAGAGGGGGAGGAATATGGTTTACTTAGTAATGTTAATAATATGAAAGGGGAATGGAAACAGAAAAAATACAAAGGAATAAATACATCTCACCTTTTTCTGGTTTCTTTAAGAAGAAAACTCAAACCTTTTCCTTTGAACTTCTCTGTCAGCTAACATGGCTCCTTGTGTTGCCCCTTATGCCAGGTTCTGCTTTTTTGTATCCTGTCATGGGGAAATAAAGAGGTCAAAACCCAACTGCTCAACATCAACTGACAAAATGTGAGATCAGGAAATTATTGTTAACTATAATAAAAATTTACATACAGCGCCTTATCCCATGGAATAAATATGTTCTTATAAAGAAATGCACCTGTTCAACTCTTGGATATTAACACATGTACCTGTTATAAATTTCCACTGGTCACTTGTGTGATTGTTCGTCTAGCTTTACCGTTAAACCCATTTAAAAATTCCCTACAATACATAATTGCAAATTAAAGCGAAATTTTATATCATAATTACTCACAAAGAGACAAATGTTTCTCGTCTTTATGAATAATTCGTACCAAAAAATCTTCAGGAACACTGAAATTATAGAAATATCTCGAAAGGAATTTTCCGCCATTAATTATACGAATAGTGTTCATGGTACCCTGCTCTTGATACCGGAAGTATGTCAAATGCGCATTTTTCCAATTCTCGGATCAACACAAAATCAGATCTACTATGAATTCAATATTTTTAAATGATAAGTAAATTGTTACTAAAATTATGAAAATATGTTAATCTATTTTTTTCTCCTCGATATTTCGGGGGCATGTAACGAATGTATTTTTAAAACAAACATGTTTGTATGTCAATATTTTTTTCTATATATAGATCTTGGCAATTGTAGCCATTTATGATGAGAACCTCGTAAGTTGTTAGAACCTGTGTTCAAACATTTGTATATTATTTATACAATAAAAAATATGTTCAAACCAGAGAGAGGGTAAATAATTTGGCTGGACAAATTAATTTTCGTCTTGCATGTAAGAACATTCAACAGTTAAAACATACAGTATTCAATACTCCTTGTTCACATGCTCCTAATTTAAAGGAAAAAAAAAAACAAATTTGGGCAATTACACTGCAGTGCTAATAAATGTGAGATATATTACGAAAACAGTTGAAAATTTTAGCGTTCATTTAAAAAAAATCGTGTCCATATCCCGTGATTATGCTATATATACATCTCATATAAATAGGCAGCTGTTAAACTCTTGGAGAAAATCAGTTCTTACTAAATCTATACTAAACCATGCATTCTTTTTAAGTCCAGTGACCGCTGGTTGTTCGTTTAACTTTACCGTTAAGCTTACTAGCAAATCTCTCTACCTGTTACAACGCACTTCACATGCAAAATAATAATAATAATAATAATAATAATATAAAAAATACTCACAAAGAAACCATTTTTCTCCTTTTTAGGAAATATTCGTGTCTTGAAATATTCAGAATCAGTGAAATATCTGGAAGAGGCTCGTCAGCCATTTTACTCATACTCATGATACTGCTCAGAACACTGTTCACGGTATGGGGAGTGTGTAAATGCGCATATATGAAACTCTGAGGTTAGCAGATTTTAACGTGAAAAGTTAATTGAAAGTTAAAATAATCACAATATGTCAATCTAATTTCTTTTCTTGCATGATATACGAGGGTTGTCCCAAAATTCCGTAGACAAGCGTCGTTTTATAGTAACCCAGTGTCATAAATTAATAAAATTTTCAAAATAACTAAAACTACTAACAACTAATATTTTTAGTGTAAAACATTGCGTAATTACAGATTTATCCTATTTAAATGAAATAATTCAATATCTGATGTAAAGAGGCGGCGCAATCTCAAAATTTGCTATTAAAAATCGGTATATAAAATGTAAAATCTCGCAAAAAAGAAATTTCTTGTCAAAATTTCGTGGGATAAAAGATAATTTCTCAAATTACATAAATATATATCTTTATTCCAATTTTAACGCATATGCCTTCATTAATAAGAAAGTTATAACGTTTATTCGCACTGGTTAGACGCAAAAATGACGCGGCATTGACACAGGCGGCGCATTGGAATACTGAGTATGATAATATGTAGATCGGAACTTTAATAGAGGTGCATTAGAAGACAAAAATGTTTGGAACACATAGATATATTCAAGTATGTATTATTTGAATGACATAATAAGTTCTTCAAGGTATATATGTAAAACGAAGCAAATAAAGAGACCAGCAGAAAGAAATAGACAAAGAAATCGTCGTCAAAGCTACACAGTGCGACTCCATTCGGAAAGACAAACAAAAAGTCCCTCAGAGATACGGAGATTTTTATGAATTATTAATAGATGCATGTAATTTAAACTTTTTTGGCGTATATTTTAATGTTAAGCACATCATAACAATTATAATATTTCAGATTTATTTCACAAATCTTAAAAAAAGTAGAAAATGTGATTCTGATAATTAATGCATTTTCCCCAAAAATTCGTACCGGTGACGTTTACGTATTTTTTGACGTCGAAGATTGCACCGGGTGGTAGGACACGGTAACATTAAAATTCCAATTAAACGTACGTTTTTCAAGTAATGATGTAAAAACTTCGTAATTTATCAGCTAAAAACACACTTTATACACCCACAAAATTATATAAAGATACCTTGATTTCTGCAATAGATATGAACTCAGTTTACGGATTTGGGGACAACCATCGTATATTAATATATGATTTTTCGGAGAGATAGAAAGAGAGGGGGGGGGGGTTATTTAGCTAAAAGCTTAACTTTCGCCCTAAATAATAGGTATAAGCACATATCGTTAACTTTACATGTACAAGCTCATAATACTCTTTATAATATTAGTTCACATACGTTGGCAAACAACTACTTGTACTCCACAGATAGCTTAGTTTATGCTTAATCATTTTGTTAAATGTTGAAAAATGATGTAATTTGATAACAATATCTTATTTCTGATCTGTTTCCCAGCTTTTTTGAGACAAAAATCTTTAAAAAATTTATGATCAGACCTCTTTCTTGACAAATTCTTACACTTTCTTTCTGCCGACTATGGAATTCGTCGACCCATGTTTTTTTTTTTCCCGGGGGGGGGGGGGTTACAGTACGCTTAAATTTTTGTATTCTGACATATTTTGGTATCTTAAAGCATTTCCTTTTGAAAGTTTTAAGCGATTCAATAGTGTCTTTATACAGCTTTTGAGCCGAATGGTCAAGTGAGTTTTCTGATCAAGAGGATGTGTCCACTATTTGAAAAGAATTGACCTTTAGGAGAGAACATTTTCCCGGAAAAAGTCACATTTTAAAATCAATGTTCATTAGATGTTAAATTACCACGTACATAAGTATGAATTTTCCAAATTTTGAATTTTTAGGTATTTGAACCTAAAATTTATTATTTACAACTTAAAAATCAACCTCCAGAGCTGGCCAAAATAGTATTTTGTCCGTTAAAGCACAGATTTTTGCATGAATTTTGGCCTAGAAGTCCTTCAGGGCAGACCTACCCCTAAATAAAATTATGATATTGGGTTGTGATGAAAGGAATAATTTAAGAGGGATTTTTTAGGGGTACCCCTGCCCTAGAGCCTAAATTCACAAAGAAAAAAATACAAAAATAAGGAAACGTGTTTTATAAAACCTAGTTCGAATTTATACATTCCATTTTCAAAGCCAGAATAGCTAGATTGGTGAAACGTTGAGTTTATATATACATCGAATATATTTTTCACTCGGGAATAAGTTATGCTTACAATAGGTGTTCAGATCTTTACAAGAGATTATATAGAAAGAAATGTATCCAAGAGTGGCAAGATCACACTAAATCATATTATGAAGCAAAACTTACCAAAAATATGTGGAATAGTCCCCCCCCCCTTTTTTTTTATTGTAAGCCCCTTTTTTATTATGAGCCATGGGGTTAGGGTTGGGCTGAAATCAGAGATCCAAATTGACATAATGCATGTGTACAGGAATTAGAATATTCTCCAGAACAACAAATGCATTTTGATTATATCCTTACTGAAACATCCAAATGTTGTGTGGATTCAACCTTTGATTAAATCATAACTCCCTTAGGGCTAGAGTTGGTCCACAACATGAAGTCAAAATTGTTATGAAATTAAAGAGGGAAATAAAAATCAGTTAACTGTTGGGTAAAAGCGACTCAAGTGAGTGTTATGGCCTATGGGCCTCTTGCTTCACTTTGTACTTGATACAAAGAAACATAGCTGACCCTTAACTTTTCTGCCCAATATAGTTTTTGGCTCCTTTGGTCAAGATATGAACACAGAAGGAAATTTGTGTGTGGCATCAACATTCATTTAATAATGGCCTCTGACTTAACCTGGGTCAACTAGAAGCCTCAATAAATGTTCATTTGGCAGGAAGAGTATTGTGACCCAGTTCACACTGAGATCCATGGGCCTCTTGTAAGCTGTATGCCATCCATGGATGGAGATTCATAGTACAGTAAAACATGCTTAGAGTGACTTATAATGAATTGTTGCTTACAGCGAAGTGATTTTCATTCCCCTGGGCTCTAAAATATATTGTGAATATGCAGATCACTCACGTCATATTGTGATTGGATATAATGAATTAAATGCACAATGAAACAAAATCGTCCCTTCCTAGCACTTGGTTATAAACAATTTTACTGTATTGTATAATAATTGATATATCATATCTTCTTATTTAATTCTATATCCTGTATATTATTTAAAATACTTGGTAAGAATAGTTGTTTTAATATCATTTATTCAAAATCACAGTCACAGATGACACAATAGAAGTAGAGGTATTATGAAGAATACACGTACTCTGTACACGAGTGTACACAAATGGTGGTAGCAAACAAGTAGCACTTAAATTAATACATGTATTGCTTAGCAAGGAGACTTAAAACAGTTCCAACTTCTAAATTTCTGGAGAAATTAAAAAGATAAATAGAATGTTCACATTTGGAATCCACTCAAAATATATAACTCATAACACACTCAGACATTTGGTTTACAAACAAAAAAACTTTTTAAGCTGATACCATATTCATCAAACAATAAAATAATGATCAAAATATACAAGCAGTACTTAAATTTACATGATTTACTCCATTATAACTTTTTTTTTATTGATTTCTATTAAACATTTTTTATTCATGCATTATTAAATATAAGTCAATATACAGTACTTCAAAAATTATTTTTTTTTTGTCTTAAGAAGACAATTTCAATACCAATCTTGACAAGCAATTAGATTACAATAAATCATTAAGTAAAGATTTTTTTTTTCTAAATTGCATTTTGGCACAAAAAAAATAGCAAGATCTTTATACAAGTTTAAAAAGGAACACTGTCCAAAACTTATCACATGATAAAGGAAGTTAATATTTGGATCACAATGCAAACTGTTTGTCTTATCTTCTCCAACACTGAAGGAAAAGATATTAAAATCCTACGCCAGTATAAGTTATGCAAAAATATGCAAGCTTTCTATACTATGTTGGCCAATCAGAAAGTGTGTGCATTTCTGCAAACTCCACACCCCAAAGCAAATTCTTCTCCTGTGGGTGGGTGCTGGACATGAAGGGGGCACTCCTCACCCTCAAGCTGTTTCCCTCTGGGCCCTGTGAAATAAATACGATGGTTTATTATGACATAGAAAATTATTTTTACTTTCACAAAGAGCTTCAGATAAACATATGTTCATCGATATTACTCAAAGTATTTTTCCTATGGTCCAAAAGGATTAATTACAGCTGAAAAAGGTCCCAGTAATAATTTTCATCTTTAAAATAACAGAAAGGATAGACTTACCAGCTGGGCAGTGAGGCAATTCCGTCTTGGCAATAGACGTCACCCTCTGGAAATCATCATGGCATGCATTACAGAAGTGAGTGGTGCCAAAGCAGAAGAAAACAGCCACAGAACAACAGTACCGACACTTGTACTCCAGAAAATCAGTTCCATGTTTAGGACACATCTAAATATAATGACAGCATTGAACATTGTGATCAACTCAATTTTTGTAATTAGCCTTTAATCAGAAATAGGTTTCAGAGGGCTGTCATTAGTCAGAAATAGTCGAACTCGGGTTCATTTCAGAGGTTGTCATTAGTCAGAAATAGACAAACACAGGTTCATTTCAGAGGGCTCAGCACCAATACCTTAGTAGAATACAATCTACATGTGAACCACATAATTTTAAATCTTCAAACTGTTCTTAAGGTACTGTACCAGTTACCAGGGTAGTAAAATTTAGCTTATTTTTATCATTTTATTTTAACTTGACTGAAATGCTTAATGGTATGTAAATCTTAAATTCTCATCTTTAACTACAGTACATGATATATGTACCTGAGCTCTTGATACATCCGAGCAGCCTCCACACACCAACTCCCGGGGATCATAGTCCTCGGCCACACCAATCTGTTCATCACAGCGAGCCTCCCCTCCATAATAGGCCTACAGTATCACAGTACAGACATCCACAGTGAAAAGATTTTTATAGCATATTCATATCCTTCAATTTTACAATTTTAAAATTTTGAAATGAAAATATTTCAATTAAGACCTATTTCACAATGCAAAGTGTAGATAGATTAATTTAGTACCTTCTTGCACTTATAGCAGACATAATATGCATATCTGTCCATGGCAAATCCTGCAGGGTCTTTGTAGAAGCGAGCTCCTGGTGTGGTGATAGCCTCTGCCTTGTGCAGTCCCTCATATTCCAATCTCATCAACGCTTTTCTCTTTACATCACTAAACAAGTCTCGGATTGGTTTTAGTAACTCTCTCAATATAGGATGATCTATTGGGTTCTGGAATGCAGAATATTAATGAAATGTTTATCAATAGGGCCTCCTATTGGGAATAACACGATTCAGTTTTAGGAATATAAAATACACATGTTCTGTTTATCTCACCTTACATATTGGACAAAGTGAAAATCCAAATGTAATCCTAGGTCCCACCCATCTCTTCTCCAGTATGTTTCTGGAGCAGTGAAGATGGAAAACATGCTTACATTTCAACTGAAAGAGAAAAATTTAAACATAGTCCAAGACAAAATCGATTGCTTCAAATTCATACAAATATAAAGATCATGCCAAATTTAACACAAACCTGAATAGCTGGGGCTGCAGAAAGTGCCTCAGTGAAGCAGATCATGCACATGTCATCTGCATCCTGTTTGAGTTTGCCCTGATAGGGTGGACAGTTGTGTAGACAGGGCAGACATTCTTCCTCATTAGCAATCCCTCCACACTGATGTCCACAAGCCAGCACTTTCTGACAGGCATTTTTGGCATGTTCCTTGAATACAAAATGTTAAATGGATCTGTCACCATCATTTGAAACTGATAAACTTGAATTCCTAACAAATAGATGTATGTAACTGTTGATATGCTTAATTTAGTAATTAATATGCTTTTAAATCTTGTTAACAATCAATGTACAAAACTTAGTTTATGGAAACAGTGAATTACTGTCATATAAATCACATTTTCTCCCTGCACTGGTGGTCAGAACATACATCAAGATAATGTAAAGTGGTATACCATGTTTAAATTCTGAACAAAGAACTTCAAAATGAACTTGTTATATAGATACATGGACATATATACTGTAGTATAAATGAACTGCGTTATCTTGAACACTGATATATCAAATACAAGGGATATGTTTTTTTTTTATGTTTGTTAACCTTGTTATCTTTAATCCTTGGATATCACAAAGTTTAATCTGGGTTCTGCTTAGTTCAAGATAAGGAGGTTGGACTGTATCTAGACAAGGAACAACTTGAAACGTGATCAATGTAGTACCTGACATTCTGGATCAGAGCAGACATTACCCACAGCCAACACTCCTGTTTTACTGGTGGTTCCACAAAATCGACATCTACCAGGACCAGAGGTGGCAGCTGTAGACTTCCCTGTAAATAGTCAAATCTTACATCTGATAGGAAGAAGAGATATTGGTGTAAAACACTTTTACCTCATCAAATGGAGTAAAAATAAACAAAAAAAGTAAATAAAATCATCTTATTTTTAATTATTTTTGGAAACTGAGATGCATATTAAAGAAAATATCCATGTAGAGATAAAGTTATGCTATTATAAAGAAATACCTTCCCTGAATTCCACCATGGCTTTGAGAGCTTTAGAATCAGCAAGAGCCATCACCCAGAAGAGCTTGGTTCTGCCACAACCTTCATGCAGGTCCACCTTAATGGCTTCCTCTTCTTCCTTAAACACCTACAGAGAGGAAAAGATTGAAAGGCACAATTTCTTCTGTGTAAAATATCTGTCATACATTACTAATATAGAACTAGTGCATGTCCTGACTCTTCCTGCATAAAAATTTTCTTGTTCATTTTTTTTTAATTGACAAAAAACCTCAACTCAAGACTGAGTCTATTTGGGATACATAAACATGGAAACTAGCTACAAAAATTTGCATTTCCTGAAGAATAAAAAATTACAGTAAGTTTTACTTCCTTATAATTGGGAATTGTTTATCAACAAGTTTTCTGTAACCATTTTTTTGTTCAAATTTTACATAGAGAGGGTTTCACTGTCAGTGAGATTTACTGTACCTGTCTCTGGTGAGATCGTTTGTTCCTCGGTAGATGAAGGAATCGGTCACAGTCAGCACACAGGTTCCCACACTCACTACACAGAATAATGGCCTGTGTCTCTCCATCGTCATGGTTATCACAGGTAGGCTGAAAATCATCAAGATTGTTTGTCTAACATGTATCATGATGGATGATTAAAACTAATACATGTCATTTTAAACACTCAAGTGTGGTAATTCATGATTGCTCTAATAAATTGAAGAGAATGATTGCACGACTGATTTATATACATTTACATTGGTTAGATCTGGTCTTCTTACCCTAGGCTGTCCATGCTGACCATTAGGACTGCTAATCCATTGACCAGAGGTCAGTCTCTCTACATGATCCTTGTCCAAGACACAAAGTGAAGCCAGGCACAACCACAGCTACATGTACATTGTAAAAATAATGATATCGAAGTTAAGAACTAATACATTTTTTCATAAAAATTGTAATTTTCTTATTCTTGAACTAATTCCTGTTAAAGAGATGTGCAGAAAAATATCCTTCTATCATACATGTACAAATCTTTTGTGCAAATTAGGATGAAAATATGATCTCTGTAAACAGACTTACTGTTGGAGTTTTTAGGCAGACTTGAGGATCCCTGTACTTCTCTCCAAGTTTGGTAAGATTCAGAATAGACTCAGCAATGGCTGCCTTGGTGACTGGTGCCCATGTCTCTGACAGCTGACCCTGGTTGCAAAAAAAAGTTTTTTGTAATAAGCATTCAAAGAAGTCATTAAAAATAATGTACTAGTTGACTGACTCAAAATTTATTAATACTTACAGAAGCCATGTCTTGAATAAGTGTAATGACATTGTTTGCTAAACTTTCACTGATTCTTCCTCTAAACCACCAGCGAGATTTTGAGGCACTGCAAAAGACAATAAATTCTCCAAGTTACAGATCTCATAACTTTCAAGTCTCATTTCAGCATGAAAAGCAAGTACTTATTTTTCTGTTGAAATGAAATCTTGATCGTTGTGATCCTGATTCTTAGCAGACTTACGTTGATCCAAGACAGTCTTCTACTTTAACTGCAGTAATCGTTTTTTGTGGTCCACTGATCTTAATCTTTGTTTGTACTGTCAAAGCCTTGCTGATACATGCTAGTAAAACATCTAGAAGACCTGGTTGTTCCGGGTCAAAAATGACACTCTCGTCTCGACTGGCTAGGCTGACAATGCTGTATTCTACAGGAGGTAGGGATGGTACAGACAGTATACTGGACAGGGTCTGTGGTTTTACATCTTGTAAAACTCTACGGAGAACTGAGATCACCTAAAATAAATGTTCATTACTTTTATTTAGCCGATACAGATAACTACAACATGCCCAGTGTAAGTATACAAAATACTGCTTTTTAAAAAAATTCATGTGCATATAATTGGCCATTCTGAAAAAAAAAATCGTTAATTATCTGATTAAGCGGACATCACCTTAATAAAAACAATTTTCATATCTTTACTTTTAATGAAAATAAATCATCTCCTATGAAATAAGGAATAATTTAGCTCACCTGTCTCTGAACCCTTGGAGTGCCTGTATGAAGCAAGCTAAATAGATCCTGTAGCAGGGGGTACTGTTGAGCTAAGTAAGCCCTCCCTACACTTGAGCCACTGAGAGCCAACACCATGGACAGCAGTTCAAAGCAATACACATCCTGATCACTATAATGTGGGGAAATATACAATATTACACTAAATCATAGTTAGTTTCTTGATTGTATATTTCAAATAACTATTTAATGTTTGTGCAGAATAACATTCTTACCCAGTCTGATGAATATGATTAGGATTTATCAGACTAGCCTCCCATTCTTCTCGGATCTTTGTGGATTCTTTCCTAATGCCTTGTACAATATGTGAACACACCTGAAAGAAAAAAAATGTTGCAGTAACTGATATATCAAGGTCGTAACTAGGCTCAAATTTTTAGTGAGGCAATGGATCTAGGGGTAGTCCCAGGGTAGTGTCCCTGATAGGGATTCTCAGGGAGGGGAGAGTTCCCAAAACCTGAGTTTTAGCAAATTAAAGACTTAATCTTTGAAAGTTTTCAGTTTTGAATTATTTTTTATATGCATTCTAAACTATCATGAAGCACCTGGTGAGATGATCCATTCACGGAAATTGAAACTGAAGTTGAAAGTATAATTTAGTACAAAGACATACTTAATTAATTTAAGATCAAAGTAAAACTGTTTCACTCTTTAGAAAACTCTGAATTTTTAGTGAGGCATTTGCCTCACTTGCCTCAATGGTAGTTACAGCCTTGTACAGTGGACCTTCAGATATCTGGACGCCAGATATCCGGACGCTTCAGTTTCCGGACGATTTTTAATAGGAACGAAAATTTTTAACGTTATTTTGTCTCGTTTAACCAGAATTCCGCGTTCCGTATCCGGACGATCTTTTTTCACCACAAAATGAATTTTTACATTATATTTTGGTTCATTTATCCGGACGATAATTTTTTAACTGGTCTGTCAAGTCTGCTCAAATTTCTTGATCTGGGTGTTAATTGTTGTAAAAACACTGGTCTGGCCGTTTGTTTTTAAAGATGATCACCTGCGACCTGTTATCAATGGCTTGCGGCAAGGTTAATTGTAGGTCGATATAGGTACGCACGAGACTCTCGCTTCTCTAACATGGTTTTGATACGTATTAATTAAGGAAAATAATTTTATAAGTCTAGGATAGTTTTTTCGTAGTCGGCAAATGTTAGAATACAGTCGTAACATGGTATTATGTATATCTATAGACATGACATCGGAGGTTTTTATGCACAGTATTTTGTGCGAGAAACGCATTCTATAAATTGATGACACTTAAAATCACTTTCAAAATTACACAATCGTTAATACGATCTTGCTTTGAATGATTACGATTAGCGTTCGGATACATAAATTATGCAAATTATGTCACATTTAGCATTGATGGGCGTTCATATTAAATAAGACTCTACCGACAGTACCGTACCGACATGGCTACTAGGAGAAGTTGATTCATTAGACACTGGGAAGGAGAAATACACTGTAATAAATGTGACCATATAAACACTTTTTTTTGTCCAGTGACACATGTACATTTTTATTTATTTAAACAAGTATTGAGTAGTACTAACTTATATTAAAGTATTTAAACAATAAAACATATTGGTAAAAAGCAACATTCTTTACTATTGAAATGGTATGAAAGGCCATGTAACTAAAATCAAGGCAATTCAGGTATCCGGACGCTTCACATATCCGGACAAATTGACTGGGAACCAAAGCGTCCGGATAAATGAGGCTCCACTGTATATGTCTTATGTCTTCTAGCCAATGGACATGTAAATGGTAGAGCACAATGCAGAGTAAAGTGTTTAAAGAACAATTCCTATTTTCTACCACAGTGACTTTTTAAAACTGTCAAAAGTTTAAAATGTACCATTTAGAAATCTCTCATTGGACATTTCCTGTACGTTTGCTGTACATGTAATTACAAATGTATGTACCCCAGTATGTACTACACACACTGACCTGTCTTTGGAGGTGGGACAGCTTGCTGCGACTAAACAGGATTCCCACCATGTGTTCCTTGAGATCATGATCTCCATCCAAGCTATCACCTCCAGCTCCATCCACAAGCTTAACTTTCCCTGCACCATCCAGTGTTATCAACTTGCCAAACACCTGATTAAAACTATCTTAATTAGACATCTGTAAATTCTGTATTGTAAACGACTGATATACATTTGAATTCCATTTGAAACAAGCAACCTAAAGAGGTAAATATGGCTTTTTCTCTATGCATACTTTTTCACCACAGGTTCATTTGACAATATCTAACAGAAGATAAAAATAAAACTACAGTACAATTGGTATATATGTACCATGTGGTTTAAATTTTGAGATAAACCATTGTTGAAGACACTTTTTTTTAAAATATTGATTTATTGAAAATAGTTATCTCCCTTAGTAGGGGGTCATTCCATCTTTAAGTCATGGAACTTAAAACTAAATAGATGCTAACCTGTGATGTAAGCATTCTGAAGACCCTGAGTGTCTCTGATTCACAGTTCTCCTTCTGCATGTCCACTGCTGACTTTTTGATGGGGAGGCAAGTCTCCTGCCCCTCCATTTCACCAAGGATCTTGATTTGCCTCACCCTCAAGCTGTGGTCTGGTCCCTTCATTTCCAGCTGTATCACACGAATGTGAGGGACAGAAAACTGACAGGACAACCAGCCCACATAACGTGACTCCACATCAACCTACAATTATTTATTTTAAAGGTTAGGTTTAGGACTCATAAAATTTGTTAAGATAAAGCTTAAAAATAAATAAATAAATAAAATGACAAAAATATGGAATTGAGGACATAATGGCTGACCTGGTGGAACTTTTTCAACTCATCTGGTGAAGGCCCCACAGAGAAACTCAAACTCCCAACTTTGCTCTGTAATAAAAAATATACATGTCATATAAACATTTTATTTTTGCTTTCATCCCAGGAGGATAAAATTGTAAAACCAAAAAAAGTGCTACTTTTAATTATTTATGCTAAACAAAGATATTTCGCATAACTTTGTTAACAATAATGCCATCTGGATTTTTTTTTACCTCAGTAGATAATTTTATATGCTTGATTGCTCTGATGACAACCATCCTTGGTCGAAACAAATCAACGAATCAATGAAATAAATCTACTTTTGCATTCTCATGATGTTTTGTTGATCTGTTTATGTCTACATATTTATGTAAAATCAAATTGAGACTGAACTAACCCCCAGATCCCTGGCATTATCAATGTGTACATAGATGATCCTGGCTGAAGCCTTGACGTGGCATTTAATGGTGATAAACTTAGACCTGTTCCTGTCCTCATCTCCGCTCTCCCAGAATGTCTCTGTGGAATTGTCCGTCAGGCTAGCTATCATGGCCTGCCGACTTGAGACAGAAATGTCTGAGGATGGGGTCAAATCTTTCAGCTGATATATCTTGACAGATGACTGCAAACAACAAAAAATGTTAAATAGAAGAAAACACATTGATATTGATATCATCTCTCTTTTTTGTAGACTAGACATATATACCCGGTATGTACTCTATTTTAAAATGATTTATTATTTCCTTCTGTTCACAATTACAGTAAAGAAAATGATTTAAAAATTTTAAATTGATTAATGTCAGCATGATTTTACATGAGTTATGTTGAGACAACCATTATAATTTTGATCCCTCACCTGTGGAGCCTCTGTTGCATTCTCCTCTCTCTCTTCCTCTGACTTACTCAGGATGCGGCTAATGTTACTGAACACATGACACTCGTGTAAGAATTGGTGATCAGAGGGCTGAAACTTCAGGCACCAGCAACGAACCGCAACTTGCTGTGAATGGAGTAAAAACAGCACAATCAAACCTATTTGTTTTAACTTTTTTTTTTTGAAACATATATTTTTTGAATATCTGTATTTGTTATCATTCCAAAGAGAAAACTGTAAATTCTGTACTCACTTGCAATGCTGATCCCCATGGCAGGAACATCATGGCATCTGCTATGGTCTGTAGCAGCATGTGGAACACCTCAGGAAGGGGCTCTACCGCTGACCCAGCAATGGTTATGTCCGATAGGGGATGGTCACACAGAGGAACATCCTACAATTGATATCCAAACTATGTAGTCCAAGAGAAATAAAGTATAAAATAAAAGAGCAAAATACCAAGGAGGTCCCTTTTTAGGGTTTATTATCTACACATCTGCACTTTTTAAACAATTTCTACTCCAACAATATAAATCCTTGATTAAATTTCAACAAAAAACAAGATGTGTTTGTGAAACACTGATGCCCCCGTATGGCAACTTATAGCGATGGTTAAACTTTCTCAAATGCAAATCAAATATGATGGTACCCAAAGTAAGGTCTTGTACCAAGGAATATACCTGTGAAATATGAAAGCCTTAGCAGCAACCATTGAAAAGATATGGAAAAGGTTAAAGTTTTTCAAAAGTAGGTCAAACTCCAATGCCACAGTCAAAGGGTCAAAGTTGTTGGTATCCAAAGGAAGGTCTTGTCACAAGGATTGCATACATGAAGTATGGCCAAGGTTAAAGTTTTTTTCAAAAGTAGGTCAAACTCCAAGGTCAAGGTCAAAGGGTCAAAGTTGTTGGTATCCAAAGGAAGGATTTGTCACAAGGATTACACATGTGAAGTATAAAAACCCTAGCATTAACCGTTCAAAAGTTATAGCCAATGTTTAGGTTTTTCAAAAGTGGGTCAAACTCCAAGGTCAAGGTCAAAGGGTCAAAGTTGTTGGTATCCAAAGGAAGGTCTTGTCACAAGGATAACACATGTGAAGTACAAAAGCCCTAGCACCAACCATTCAAAAGTTATGGCCAAGGATAAAGTTGGGAACAATTTCGTAAAACTGGGTCAAACTCCAAAATCAAGGTCAAAAGGTCAAATATGATGGTACCCAAAGAAAGGTCTTGTCACAAGAAATATACATGTGAAATATGAAAGCCATAGCTTCAACCTATCAAAAATTATGAGCAATGTTAAAGTTTTTGCGGACAAACAGACAGACGGACGGACAGGGCAAAAACTATATACCCCCGAATCCTCGATACGGGGGCATAAAAAGCTTTAAAAGTGCCAGTATAAAAAAAGTGTGTAAATCAGACTTTTAAGTTCATTTTCTTTTTCTTATTAATCGTTGAAAGAATTTATTTCCAAATATTTACATTTGAAAATGCTTTTCTTTATATAACACTATTGAAAGCAATTTGTATCTATATCCGTATAAACACGGGTTCCTCACGTCATAAACGTTCAACGTAATTTCTCAGTGATGTCATAAAGGGTCAATGCGCAATCAATGGATTAAACACGTGCCGGTGAGTTTGAAAAATAAAACACTTCACATGTTAAAGATTATAATCAGGCGAATATAAAATATAAATGAGTCACAAATGTGAATATAAGTAATAAGGTATTATTTTTAAACATCTATCAGGATATAAATACGGGTTGGTACGAGATCAAATTTACCATAAAGACCTTCGAGCTTTATGGAATTTGATCTCGTGACCAACCCGTATTTATATCCCAATAGATGTTTAAACATAGGTAATCAGAGATTACAGAGCTCACCTCAACGAATGTTGTCTTTAAGTAAGGCAAAGTCCCACACTAAACTAATAATCTAGGAGTGTGCATCCCTAGATGCAACATTTATGTTTTTGGTCTGATAGGGCTTGCAGTTACTTGGGAATTGACTTATCTGAAAAGTTAAAACTAGTCACTCATCCAGAAAATGTAAGTCAAATCCAGCATCCGAAGCAAGTTTTGAGATTGTTCGTCCCTTGATGCATCATCCATGCAAGTTTGGTTCAGATAGGCCTTATAGTTACTTGGAAATGAGATCTGCTCCAAAAACTTTAACCTGGTTATACTCATCCGGAAAATGTAGGTCAGATCCAGCATCCGAAGCAAGTCCAGTAGTGTGAATCCTTAGATGTATCATCCATGCAAATTTGGTCAATATAGGGTTTATAGTTACTTGGAAATGACATCTGCTCCAAAAACTTTAACCTGGTTACTCATCCGGAAAATGTAAGTCAAATCCAGCATCCCAAGCAAGTCCAGTAGTGTGCATCCTTAGATGTATCATCCATGCAAGTTTAGTCAATATAGGGCTTATAGTTACTTGGAAATGAGATCTGCTCCAAAAACTTTAACCTGGTTATACTCATCCGGAAAATGTAGGTCAGATCCAGCATCCGAAGCAAGTCCAGTAGTGTGTATCCTTAGATATATCATCCATGCAAGTTTGGTTCAGATAGGCCTTATAGTTACTTGGAAATGAGATCTGCTCCAAAAACTTTAACCTGGTTATACTCATCCGGAAAATGTAGGTCAGATCCAGCATCCAAAGCAAGTCCAGTAGTGTGCATCCTTAGATGTAACATCCATGCAAGTTTGGTCAATATAGGGTTTATAGTTACTTGGAAATGACATCTGCTCCAAAATTTTAACCTGGTCACTCATCCGGAAAATGTAAGTCAAATCCAGCATCCCAAGCAAGTCCAGTAGTGTGCATCCTTAGATGTATCATCCATGCAGTTTAGTCAATATAGGGCTTATAGTTACTTGGAAATGAGATCTGCTCCAAAAACTTTAACCTGGTTACTCATCCGGAAAATATAGGTCAGATCCAGCATCCGAAGCAAGTCCAGTAGTGTGCATCCTTAGATGTATCATCCATGCAAGTTTAGTCAATATAGGGCTTATAGTTACTTGGAAATGAGATCTACTCCAAAAACTTTAACCTAGTCACTCATCCGGAAAATATAGTTCAGATCCAGCATCCGAGGCAAGTTCAGTAGTGTGCATCCTTAGATGTATCATCCATGTAAGTTTGGTCAATATAGGGCTTATAGTTACTTGGAAATGAGATCTACTCCAAAAACTTTAACCTAGTCACTCATCCGGAAAATGTAGGTCAGATCCAGCATCCGAAGCAAGTTCAGTAGCATGCATCCTTAGATGTATCATCCTTGCAAGTTTGGTCAATATAGGGCTTATAGTTACTTGGAAATGAGACCTGCTCCAAAAACTTTAACCTGCTCCAAAAACATTAACCTGGTCATTCTTTAGGTGAAATTGCAGCATCTGAAACCTTGACTGGTACAATAAAACACACTAGAAGCATCCTCCATGCATCTCTGACAAATATAGGCCATAGAAGTACTTGAAAAGACAACTGCTCCAAAAACCTTAACCTGGGACGCCGACACCGACGGTATTACATAAGCTCCCCCAACTTCGTTGAGGTGAGCTAAAAATGATACCTTATTTCTTAATTAAAAAGGTGCCCCTTTGAGTACCTCATGGTCCTTTTTAGGAGGATCCTTCTTTTTCTTCTCCTTGTCTTTGTCCTCCTCCTCCTCTTCCTGCTCCTCTTCTTCTCCTCCTGAGGGCATCAGTGAGGACACAAAGAACCAGAGGAGATCATGTAAACACACAGTTTGGGTGATGCTCCTCAGTAGCCAGTTCAGTGCCTGTTCATTTAATTATAAACCAAACATAAGCATGCATCCACACTGTACAAGAGTAAAATACATACAATTTTGAAAAAAAAAGCCTAAAAATTTAAGACTTTGCATTTTGACTTTAAATACATTTGTTCTGATGATATTTTTTAATGAAGAAAACTCACCTGCATGGCAAACACCCTACATGCAGACTTCCTCAAGGCTTGCTTCATTGCTAGCTGTAGCCCCTCTAGGTCATGTCTCTGTGTGATGAATGACATCACAGGCCTCTGCAGAGCTCGCTCATCATCCTCCGGACACTTCCTGTCCACCGTGTGTAGTAACTTCTCCATGGCAGCAGATGGATGCTTTAACAAAGACATTCCACCATCTACAAGAATAAAGGTTTACATTTATTTTTCACATGTTATATTTCAACAGAGCACTGAATTGAAAAGAAGGGATGGTAATATATACCTCCTACACCTCCACTATTATTCCTGCGGCGACCAGACACCATCTTCTTGTCATTATCCTGCTCCTTGCTGTCATCCGGCACGATTTCTGAAAGACTTCTCTGGAAGGCTCGACTCTTACCAAACAGTTCATCACTAGAATCTGGGCTGGTGCCAGCACTCTTTGGAATCTGTTTTGTTTCATGATTGGCATTCTCTGAATTGAAATCCTGTAATACAACCATATTAAGATTAATTATTATTATCATGTACATGTCATGTATTTAGTTCAAAGTTGGTTTAAAAAATAAGGATTTTCTGTATATCTTTTAAATTACTTTACAAAGCATTTGACAACAGATTTTAGCATATACAATATACATGTATCAGTATCACTGTATGTATAAAGTACACTATAATATAGTTTGATTATTAATAAATGAATAAATAAGATCTCTGAGCACTTACTCTTGGACTGGGTGGTGAGATATGGGAGGATATGTGTGACCTTGAATCCTGACCCAGTGACCCTGATCTTGCCAGAGGACTATGTCGTGGTTCAGTTGGTAGCCTTGGTCTGTAAGCAGGTTGTCTCTCCCTGATGCTCATTGACCCTGATCTAACAAACACCCTCTCATCTGCATCTATGTAAACTTCTTCTGCAAATGCAGAATCTGCATTCTGGCCTCCTTGTAATGCAAGAAACTGGAAGGGAACTGGTGGAAAAGGGTTCAGTTCCATCCCATATTCCTCATTGACACTGGGTAGTAACAGATCTGACCTACTTTGAGGAAGCTTTTTTGACTGGGTAGGGAGTGTTAGTCCTGAAGCACTTGCCAGATCTAACAGGAACATAGCATTACTCTTTAGAACTGCATGCGACTCTTGAGTATACAAAACTGTCTGCTGGCGATTCTGCGATGACTTTTTCTTCTGCTTTTTAGCTTTGTCTTTTTCTCTTTGTGAGTGTCTTTTCTCCTTTAGGCACTTTTCCCTACACTTCTCACAAATTAAGTACCAACTGCTTCCCCCAAGTCCCCCTTCTCCACAGTTCCCTGCCCAACCCCCACAGAAGATCCCACTGCTATTGTATCCCTTCCCTCCAGCATGTCGTCCACAGCCAGGGTGAGCCTGTCTCATATGGTAAGTCACAGGATGGGGGAACATTCCTCCACACAATTCACACTGTGTCTCCCCCCTATCCCCACCATCCCTCCCTCCCAGTGGCCCCATCATCATGTCCCCCATAGCATTTCCTCTCCATATATGTTTAATCTCATCCTTCTTTTTACGATTAGCTTTTTTGTCCTTCTCTTTCTCTTTTTCCCTTTTTTCACTCTTTTTAGCTTTGAGCATTACAGCAGGACTAGGATTGACTGTAGAGAAATTTAAAGGTTTTAAGGTTTAGTTATACAAGTAAACTCAACATACTTTTCAATCAAATTCTTAATTCACACCAATTTTTTCCAGCCAAATGAATTACATTATGAAATAATCATGGAGATCCTTAAAACTGCGAACTTTTAATTATAATTTACCTTGTTTTTGGTCAATGACTTTCAGTACACCAGAAGACATCTCTTCCCAGAAATACACCAAATGATGAAGTGTGGGTGGGAGGGGTGAGTCTTTATCTGGTTCAATCCCTTCCTTAAAGAATCCAACATTTCCCTCTGACTTGTGCCGCATTGCCTTCTTCTGTCGCGCCTCAATGATTTTTCTGCCATCTGACATGGTTCGCTGAATCTCTGCCTTCTCTGCACATTTGCTTGACTCCTCTTTATCTGACTTGTCAGACTTGTCGGACTTTTCAGAGTCACTTCTAACAAACCTTGGATCTAGTTTAAATCTCACCCTGGACTCATTAATGTTAATGTTCTCTTTCTTCTTGTTTATATCTTTACTAGAGTCTGTTGCATGTCTTACTCTCATCTTTTCTGGTTTAGCTCTGTTAGCAAATTTTGACATTTCCTTCTGAAGGTCTGGGTGAAATTTCAAAAATGATGCACATGCCATGGCATCATGAACAATGCCCTCATGCCACAAGAATGCTGCAAAAACAGCTCTCAGACATTCGGCTACTGAGGGAGACAAAGCCTCCTTCACTGGCTCCTTCTTGTCGTAGATCACAGATGTGGAAGAGGAGCGAGCTCGTATTATTGGTATACTGTCTCTTGAGGAGGGGGAATCTGAGCGTTTGGACCTTAAAGACCTCCCTCTGTCTTTTCTCATGGACTTGGGAGACATCCTTTATTCAAAAAAGGAACATTGACAATTTAAGATTATAAATCTGGATGATTCTAAAAAGAAAATCAAACCATAAAAAATTAAGATTTTTTTTTTCTAATGTAAATGTACCTATTTTAGCTAATTTATATACATGTATGTTTACAGTGTACAGAAATGCAATAAATTACCTGGACTCCTCTTTGGGTGAGGATGAACCAATACTGAAGGTTGGAATGGGAGAGCCCCCTGTTCCTGGTGAGGCCCTGGCACCAGGATTGACAGGTGATGACCTAGCATTAGCACTGAGAGGGGAGGCCCTGGAACCAGCATTGACTGGTGATGCCCTGGACTGACTAGTTAGTAATGGACTGGAGGCTCTTCTCTGTGGACTGTTTAATGAACAATTACAATGCATCATTTTAAAAAGAAACTGGATTTTAATAGAGATTTATATACTTGAGATGAATCATTTTAAAAAGAAATTGGATTTTAATAGACATTTATATACTTGAGATTTTTTATTAAGTTGTTATTAAATTTAACTCAAAAAACAACAAAAATTAATAAAAACACTCAATGAGGCTAACCTAGTACTTCTCACTGGTGAAACATGTCCACCAAAACTATCTCTCCTTGCAGGACTCAAAATACCCTGTCCTGAAGGCGGAGCTATCTTGCTGACATCTGTCTGTTTATGTTTGAGAGACGGGGAAGGAGGTGGAGACTGTGTTGGTCTGTCACTGGAGACCTCCTTCTTCAGTGAGATTCGTTTGGGGATTGGTGCAATAGGACTATCAGGGGGTGTGGCATACAGGTCCTCCTTGATTGAGTTGTGGGAGGGAGAATCTGTGAGACTAGATGCTCGTGTTTGTCGAGGACTTAATCTCCCTACTGGAGATCCTGTTCTAGGGGAACCTGTCAAAATTCAAATCCATGCAAAACATTAATCTTTAAACAAATAAATTTTAAAAATATCCTTTTAATTCAAATAAGAAATATGAATAATCATTATTAGTTACTACTCAAGGCTATAATTTTGGCAATTTATTTAGTCACCATGACTCATAGAATTTCCAACCGGGACTTAAAATATCTCCATAAGGCAACTGTTTTAAATTGTCTTAGTAACTGGGATGAAATTCTGAACTATACTGTAAGCATTTTCACATGTACCAGTATTTAATTATCATAGTTCTGAAGTATGTACCAGTATTTATCATAGTTCTGAAGTATGTACCAGTATTTATCATAGTTCTGAGGTATGTACAAGTATTTATCATAGTTCTGAAGTATGTACCAGTATTTATCATAGTTCTGAAGTATGTACCAGTATTTATCATAGTTCTGAAGTATGTACAAGTATTTATCATAATTCTGAGGTATGTACCAGTATTTATCATAGTTCTGAAGTATGTACCAGTATTTATCATAGTTCTGAAGTATGTACCAGTATTTATCATAGTTCTGAGGTTTGTACCAGTATTTATCATAGTTCTGAAGTATGTACCAGTATTTATCATAGTTCTGAAGTATGTACCAGTATTTATCATAGTTCTGAAGTATGTACCAGTATTTATCATAGTTCTGAAGTATGTACAAGTATTTATCATAGTTCTGAAGTATGTACAAGTATTTATCATAGTTCTGAGGTTTGTACCAGTATTTATCATAGTTCTGAGTTATGTACCAGTATTTATCATAGTTCTGAAGTATGTACCAGTATTTATCATAGTTCTGAGGTTTGTACCAGTATTTATCATAGTTCTGAAGTATGTACAAGTATTTATCATAGTTCTGAAGTATGTACCAGTATTTATCATAGTTCTGAGTTATGTACAAGTATTTATCATAGTTCTGAGGTTTGTACCAGTATTTATCATAGTTCTGAGTTATGTACAAGTATTTATCATAGTTCTGAGTTATGTACAAGTATTTATCATAGTTCTGAAGTATGTACCAGTATTTATCATAGTTCTGAGGTATGTACCAGTATTTATCATAGTTCTGAAGTATGTACCAGTATTTATCATAGTTCTGAAGTATGTACCAGTATTTATCATAGTTCTGAAGTATGTACCAGTATTTATCATAGTTCTGAGTTATGTACAAGTATTTATCATAGTTCTGAAGTATGTACAAGTATTTATCATAGTTCTGAGGTTTATACCAGTATTTATCATAGTTCTGAGGTTTGTACCAGTATTTATCATAGTTCTGAGTTATGTACAAGTATTTATCATAGTTCTGAGTTATGTACAAGTATTTATCATAGTTCTGAAGTATGTACCAGTATTTATCATAGTTCTGAGGTATGTACCAGTATTTATCATAGTTCTGAAGTATGTACCAGTATTTATCATAGTTCTGAAGTATGTACCAGTATTTATCATAGTTCTGAGTTATGTACCAGTATTTATCATAGTTCTGAAGTATGTACCAGTATTTATCATAGTTCTGAAGTATGTACCAGTATTTATCATAGTTCTGAGTTATGTACCAGTATTTATCATAGTTCTGAAGTATGTACCAGTATTTATCATAGTTCTGAAGTATGTACCAGTATTTATCATAGTTCTGAAGTATGTACCAGTATTTATCATAGTTCTGAGGTATGTACCAGTATTTATCATAGTTCTGAAGTATGTACCAGTATTTATCATAGTTCTGAGTTATGTACCAGTATTTATCATAGTTCTGAGTTATGTACAAGTATTTATCATAGTTCTGAGGTATGTACCAGTATTTATCATAGTTCTGAAGTATGTACCAGTATTTATCATAGTTCTGAAGTATGTACCAGTATTTATCATAGTTCTGAAGTATGTACCAGTATCTATCATAGTTCTGAAGTATGTACCAGTATTTATCATAGTTCTGAAGTATGTACCAGTATTTATCATAGTTCTGAAGTATGTACCAGTATTTATCATAGTTCTGAGTTATGTACAAGTATTTATCATAGTTCTGAGTTATGTACCAGTATTTATCATAGTTCTGAAGTATGTACCAGTATTTATCATAGTTTTGAGGTATGTACCAGTATTTATCATAGTTCTGAAGTATGTACCAGTATTTATCATAGTTCTGAAGTATGTACCAGTATTTATCATAGTTCTGAAGTATGTACAAGTATTTATCATAGTTCTGAAGTATGTACCAGTATTTATCATAGTTCTGAAGTATGTACCAGTATTTATCATAGTTCTGAGTTATGTACAAGTATTTATCATAGTTCTGAGGATTGTACCAGTATTTATCATAGTTCTGAGTTATGTACAAGTATTTATCATAGTTCTGAAGTATGTACCAGTATTTATCATAGTTCTGAGTTATGTACAAGTATTTATCATAGTTCTGAGTTATGTACCAGTATTTATCATAGTTCTGAAGTATGTACAAGTATTTATCATAGTTCTGAAGTATGTACCAGTATTTATCATAGTTCTGAAGTATGTACCAGTATTTATCATAGTTCTGAGGTATGTACAAGTATTTATCATAGTTCTGAAGTATGTACCAGTATTTATCATAGTTCTGAAGTATGTACCAGTATTTATCATAGTTCTGAAGTATGTACCAGTATTTATCATAGTTCTGAAGTATGTACCAGTATCTATCATAGTTCTGAGGTATGTACCAGTATTTATCTGAAATCAAGTTCTATTCCGAGGCTACCTTGTTTTTCTGTGATGGTAAGATGGGGACTAGAGCTTCGAGACCCCGATTTCTTGGGAGTCCCTGGAGGGGAGGGTACTGGAGTTGGTCCATTTCCATTCGCTCGACTCTCACCTGAAATTATAGTATTTATTCTTCATAAAATGCTCGAGGGACATAAACAATGTTTCATACTACAAACAGAAAAAAAGTCTGTTTCAATCTCTCTTTTTGACTTCAGAGAAGATATACATACAGAACACATACATAACAACATGCTAATGACAAAAGAAATACTTCCTTTTATTGTCGGTCCAACAAAAAATTTATTCATTGAAAGGTACTCAAAGAAAATAAGAAGTGTCAATCTGGGATTTATTCAAGGTTTTATCAATATCAACAAGAAATACACCAAATCTCTGAATGGACACTGGAAAAGATACACCATCCTTTGTCATGTTGTAGAAATAGAGCACAATATAGTATTTCTAACACAGTGACAACATCTACTACCAACTCACCAAACATATAGGCCAGGTACGACACGTCCCGACAGCCACACACTCAAAAGAAACAGCATCAGACAATAATTAGGGGCCAGTCAAACAGCATCAAACAATAATTAGGGGCAGTCAAAAGGGTGTTCTACTAATGATGGCATTAATACATAGTGAATGGATTCGTGGAATTCAAGTGTGCAGGAAAAACTACTGTGTTCTGCATTAATTGCATTTTCAGACTCTAGACATACAATGTACATTTATTTTCCAGATAATGTAGCTTTAGTTCAAATACATTCATAATATTACATTACTATAGCGAATTTTCATGATACAGTGCATACATATGACAGAAAGACAATCTTTGTGTGACATATCTTCCCATATCTTTTACTCACAATATCTGGCTACATAACAGATGGACCAAGAAAGATTGAAACAGGTGTGATCTGCCATTTGTATAAAACTTACCTAGAGCTTTGACCAGCTCCTTCACAGATACACCCTGTAATTCAGCAGGGAGGGGATGGCTAATTTCTCTTCTGGATGACTTTGGAGAGCCTGAAGCTGGGGATCTAGTTGTGGACACGGGGGACGCAGTTTGGGCAGAAATATCCATTCTGGAGGGAGAGAGGAATCCCGGGGAGGCAGAGAGACTACCAGGCATAGTGTTGACTTTTGTCATATCTCGCTGTATGGGGCTGCTCTCAAAGCTTGATCCAAACCCCCCAAATTGTAAACCACTGGGGTTTCCAAAGGTAGGAATGACTGATCCTAATAAATATTCAGTAAAAATATTTACCATACTAAGTAGATATAAACAGTTTTGACAGAATAGGGTTTTATTATTTGTTTTTGCAAACATTTTTTAAATACCTGAAAATCCTGGATTTAAAACATTTCCAGGTAGACTAGCACTTCTTCCAAATGGCCCTGTAAAAAAATAAAGTAACTGATTAGTTCCTCTACCTGATTGATTTAATATAATTCTCAATGTTATTATCACTGCTAGCAAATTTGACCAATACCTGAAGGAGGGCTACCAAACACAAATGGCATCTGTGGTGAAAAATCAAATCCTTTATTAAATGTTGGAGGGAGGGAGTTAAATGCAAAAGGGTCATTCTGTTTTCCTGTTGCCAGGCCTCCTAGGTCAGATTCATGTTTGAGGTACACAGTTCCATCCCGCCCTGAAACCAGGACCCAGGCTTCGCCTTGTTTGTTCTGACAATACTGCTCTACACTCTCTGGATCCAGTCTCACCCATCGACCATCCTCATTTGTCACCTGCAAGAAAACAAGTTTTACAGGTGGAGACATCCATCTTTTAAAATGACTTTCTTGTCATCAACTTTGAAATGGTTCAGAATGATCAGCATCTGACATGATCCACATATATGTACTAGTATTACAAAAGAATCTCATTTATCAGTAAAAAAAAAAAATATCTGAGAAGCTCACTTCACTCATGACACAGATCCTTAACAAGAGGCCCATGGGCCACATCGCTCACCTGAGTAACTTTGGCCATGCTGTTCATTACCAGACTTCCCCCCTTGTAATACCTATTGTAGTCCCGCCCTACCCCCAGGGGCCATGATTTGAACAATTTAGAATCTACACTACCCCAGGATGCTTCCACGTAAGTTTCAGTTTTTCTGGTCCAGTGGTTCTTGAGAAGATTTTTAAAGATTTTTCCTATATATTTCAATGTAAAACTTGGATTCCGTATTGTGCCCCCCCCCCCCCCCCATCCCCGGGGTCATGATTTGAACAATTTAAAGTGTACACTTCTTGAGGATGCTTCCACATAAGATTCAGCTTTTCTGGCTCAGTGGTTCTTGAAAAGAAGATTTTTCAAGATTTTTCCTATATATTTCAATGTAAAACTTGGATTCCCTATTGTGGCCTCGCCCTACCCCCGGGGGTCATGATTTGAACAATTTAGAATCTACACTACCCTTGGATGCTTCCACATAAGTTTCAGCTTTTCTGGCTAATGGATTCTTGATAAGAAGATTTTTCAAGATTTCTCCTATATATTTCAATGTAAAACTTGGATTCCCTATTGTGGCCCCGCCCTACCCCCGGGGGTCATGATTTGAACAATTTAGAATCTACACTACCCCAGGATGCTTCCACATAAGTTTCAGCTTTTCTGGCTCAGTGGTTCTTGAGAAGAAGATTTTTAAAGATTTTTCCTACATATTTCAATGTAAAACTTGTATTCCCTACTGTGGCCCCGCCCTACCCCCGGGGGTCATGATTTGAACAATTTAGAATCTACACTACCCCAGGATGCTTCCACATAAGTTTCAGCTTTTCTGGCTCAGTGGTTCTTGAGAAGAAGATTTTTAAAGATTTTTCCTATATATTTCAATGTAAAACTTGTATTTCCTATTGTGGCCCCGCCCTACCCCGGGGGTCATGATTTGAACAATTTAGAATCTACACTACCCCAGGATGCTTCCACATAAGTTTCAGCTTTTCTGGCCCAGTGGTTCTTGAGAAGAAGATTTTTAAAGATTTTTCCTATATATTTCAATGTAAAATTTGGATTCCCTATTGTGGCCCCACCCTACCCCCGGGGGTCATAATTTTAACAATTTAGAATCTACTCTATCCCAGGATGCTTCCAAATAAGTTTCAGCTTTTCTGGCTCAGTGGTTCTTGAGAAGAAGATTTTTAAAGATTTTTCCTACATATTTCAATGTAAAACTTGTATTCCCTACTGTGGCCCCGCCCTACCCCCGGGGGTCATGATTTGAACAATTTAGAATCTACACTACCCCAGGATGCTTCCACATAAGTTTCAGCTTTTCTGGCTCAGTGGTTCTTGAGAAGAAGATTTTTAAAGATTTTTCCTATATATTTCAATGTAAAACTTGTATTTCCTATTGTGGCCCCGCCCTACCCCGGGGGTCATGATTTGAACAATTTAGAATCTACACTACCCCAGGATGCTTCCACATAAGTTTCAGCTTTTCTGGCCCAGTGGTTCTTGAGAAGAAGATTTTTAAAGATTTTTCCTATATATTTCAATGTAAAATTTGGATTCCCTATTGTGGCCCCACCCTACCCCCGGGGGTCATGATTTTAACAATTTAGAATCTACTCTATCCCAGGATGCTTCCAAATAAGTTTCAGCTTTTCTGGCCCAGTGGTTCTTGAGAAGATTTTTTAATGACCCCACCCTATTTTTGTCTTTTCTTGATTATCTCCCCTTGTAAGGGGACTTGGCCCTTTATTTTAACAATTTAAACTCCCCTTCCCCCAAGGATACTTTGTACCAAGTTTGGTTAAAATTGGCCCAGTGGTTCTTGAGAAGAAGTTGAAAATGTGAAAAGTTTACAGACGGACGGACGGACAGACGGACGGACGACGGACAACGGGTGATCAGAAAAGCTCACTTGAGCTTTCAGCTCAGGTGAGCTAAAAACAAAACTGAATATTTTATACTCACATCTTCAACAACTGTAATCTTCTCCCCATGAATAAGCATCCCTATGGGTGTCGCCTTGAGGTGTGGCCTACACCTGATGTTGTGTCCTGAGGGTCCACATTTTACAACCTGATATTCACCTGGTCCTAAAACATACAGCAATTAAGCCTGATTTAGTTTGCTTTAAATCTCTTCATGAATAAAACATTTTTAAAAGTACCTTTCCTGAAATATCTTTAACCATTTAATGCAATGTTTGCTCTAATGACGAATATCTAAAACATCAGTATATAGATTAAAATTCACAAAAAACCTCTTTTTGGTGTGACTTCTGGTTTGACAACATCCTGGAGATTTTTTCTGATAGTTTCTTTGATGATCTCCTCCATTAGTGGTTTAGGCTCCTCCACAGGGACCAGCAGGGTTTTCCCTAGATGTTGGTTGTACTGCAGGGCCCACCCCTCCACATGACCCTCCTTGCACCACTCGTTAATGGATGCCTGACTCAGTCTCAGCCAAACCCCATCATCATTGTGAATCTGCAACGGTCAAAGCTTACTATAAACAATCCAAAGGTTCATCACTGAATGCTTGTATGTTATAAATTATTTACTTTTTCAACATATTCAACATGCATGGTTTTTTTTGTTTTTTTTTTGTATTATCAAAACTTCAAAACCAAAATTGTATTTTTTCCCCTTTTAATGATGACACTGCATACCTCATCAACAAATGAAATGATTCCTTCAGGCTGTATGACTCCTATGTACTCGCTCTGTAGAGATGGATTTACTCGGATTCTTAGTCCAGCGCTGTATTTAGCAACAAATTTCCTCATCTGCAATACATCAGGATTATCAAATGTAACATAGTTCAGGACTTCAAGTATATAAGTACATGATCAACACATCAGAAAAATGAACTCAATATATATTTTCTTAAGTTTAACAAAATATAATTCTGGTATAGTGGAAATAACCCGCATGTGTAATGTGCTTTTTACTTATTTGCATAACCAACAACAAGTGTAAATATCCAAGTGTACCTTATTTGGTTGATGTGGTTTTTTCTCTGTCTGGGTGGGTGGAGTCACTCCCTGGGGTGGATCTTTTACTTCCAACTTGTAAATTTCACCTGATTAACATAAATTCCATTAATTATGTAATAAATGTAATACCAAGTACTGGTACTCAAAGTAAAATAACCTACTGCAATGATAAGCTAGCAAAAGGAGCTGCTCTTGGTAATGAAAAAGACCCCTACCTGTATCAAAGTCATCAATAGTGACAAGGATTTTGTAGAGGCCTATGTTGCTCGGTGTCCAGTTGGCAACATACGTCCCATCACTATTACATCTCACCAGCATGTTCTCACTCGGTCGAGGTACAGCAGGGGCAGCATATCTCAGCTCCTCAAATGAGTAGTTCTCATATGCCTGACCAAATCATAAACAGGTATTTATTTTTTACTCTTTTAGCTACAAACTTAGATGATAGCTGTCGAAGATTTTCCATTTCAAAATGGCTTACCTTCATCATGCTGATGGCATGGAAGATGTCCTTTCTCTCTCTGACTGTTGCCTCATAGGGAATGTCCTGAGGAGGGGGAGGGTGACCCCCAAATATCTTGTCTCCCTCATCTGGTCTACTCAGTCTTCTAAGCCTGCGCTCGTCACCAGAGATACCCTGGTCAATTGGGACAGCCTTTACATTTACCTTAAAGGACAAAGTAAAAGTCTCATAGTGACTTAACATAAACACAATTTGATCAAAGAAAACATCATCTCATACAGTCATGTATAAAAAAACTAATCCTATTTTGAAATGTCAATGTAAGGTGTTTTAATTTAAATTATCTTGATAATTTCCTTGACCTTGCAAACACTCAGTAACAACCTAAAGCAAAACTTCCAGAAAAATGTTTTGAACCTCCAATTTCTAAATACTGTATAAGTTACATGTTAGACGATTATAACAGAACTTAGGATTAGGTACATGGACCAGCTTAACAGACCTTAAGATTAGGTACGTGGACCAGCTGACCATACTGATCCTTGGTCAAAACGGTGATGAGAGCTGGCCATCCACAGCGGAGATCTTCCTTACTGTACATCAACTCACACTGACTGGGATCCAGGTAGGAATCTGGCTGGAGCCATCTACAAATATAGAGAATGTCAGAAGCATGAAACATTGACAATGCTTCATCATGGCCATCCATCAAATGTTTACTATATACAAAATTATACAAGATTAAGAATACAATGATTGTGTGATCTGACATTATAAAAGAATTAAAAACCTTTTAATGGAAGGGGGAGGGGGTAATTTTATAAAGTTTGCTTTAATTTTCCCAAAGAAATTTCTTTTAAAAGACAAAAAGATAATGGACAAAATGATCTACATGTATTAAAACAGAGATAGGAGTAAGCCTTTAAATCTTACCTGGCTAATCGACCTCCACTGGTGCCTGGATTACAAGCCACAAAGTCCTTCAGGAATGACCTCTCATTGGACTGCCAACAGAATGGCAGGTTCCCCTCCAGGGCTTGCATGATAGTGGGAGGGTGGGAGAGGGCAAAGCCTTTACCCAGCAGTTCTGAATGAGCACTGAATATCTGTAACAAAATAATGAATGGCAATACACTGCAAAACAAATTTCACTTGTTCACAAGACTTTGACTGGAAACAGGTCTCTAAATGATCTTATATGCAAATAATACATGTACTTTATTCATAGAAATGAATAGTAATTGGCAACTGGTGATGCCTTTAGATTCTCTCTCCGTTATGATAATAATTTGGATCTGTTATAACAGCTAATAAATAAAAGTAACTGAAAATTAAATGCAGTATTTAGAGAATTTACTGCATAATGGTTTCACACAATCTAAAAAGACATACATATAAATTGCACTTACCAATTGGGAACCTTCCTCTATATATTCCATGTCTTCCTCTAGTTCTTCAACAGTTACTGCAAGAAAATAATTGTCACATATATATGTATCATGAAAAATATAACACTGGACGATTCTCAAGTATAAGTATTTTCACAACATGGCCTTGATCCACACTTTAAAATTTTTTCATGTGAAATATAAATTAACAGTAAACAAATGTCTAGATTTTTAAGGTTTATGAAGTTTTGTATGTAGTTGGAGCATGCAGTAATTCATGCATAAGCAGCCTTGCTTAGTATATTACCTGGAGGCAGAGCAACATCTTTCTTGATTAAGGAAGCTGCACACATCCCTCCAAGGTAAGATAACTCTCTTTCCAGTTCTGTTACACTCTACAACAGACATTTCAAATTGTACCTCTAATGTTGCACTGAAGTTTTAAATTTCCACTTCAAAGTTAATTTTTTGAAAAAGACATGAGGCGCCCATAAGCCTTGAAGGTCAGGTCATGACTACAACTCCACCTGGATCTAGAACTTTGGAATCATGTGACAGGAATTTTACAGAATGGTTACCATTTCAAGGCATAAAATCTAAATTTCTAGGAATAAAAAAAACATAACAATAGATATGCTTTTTCAATGTATGATTAATTTGGCCCAAGGATGGGGTATGGGCCCTAGTAATCAAATTTTACAATTTAGATAAAGGGTTCATGACTTACTGTCATAATGTATACAATTTGCTTATAAATGATTAGAAATAAAAAATGTTTTCAAATAAATATAATGAATTTTCAATATACTGTATGACCAACTGGACTTCGGGACCATGATTTTCACAATTTGGATGGAGGGTTAATTGTTCATTATAATCAGGTGATCTGTTTTCTTGCTACATATCCAAGAGTGAAAAAGATTTTCCCAAAATCCACAGTATAGATATTTGAAGATGGAATGATTTCTGATACTTTTGGACCCATCCCTCATTGTGAATTTCCATGAACATTTTTTAAATGATGCCACCCAATGTTTACATTTTCTTAATTATCTCCCATTGAAAGAGGGTGTGGCCCTTCATTTGAACAAACTTGAATGCCCTTTATCCAAGGATACTCTGTGACAAGCTTGGTTGAAATTGGCTCAGTGGCTTTTGGAGAAGATGAAACTGTAAAAAGTTTACGATAACAATGACAACAGACAACGGACAAATTTTGATCAGAAAAGCTCAACTGAGCCTTTGGCTCAGGTGAGCCAAAAATAGCCTGAAATTGGTGGCAGCCCTTTAAGAGAAGAAACTAAAAACGTTCAAATTTTTTTACAATAAAAACACTATGTCAAAATCTATTAAAACCAACCTCATCTGGTGTAAAATTCCATTCATATCCAACAACTACACACTTAAATCCAAAGAAACAGGACTTGTCATCTTTCACATAATCTGATGCTGTTTCTAAGGAAAAGACTACTTCATGACCTGTAAACAAGTGTAATCATCATTAACTTTAATTCATCTATCCAATACTAACTTCATAATTAAAGTAGTTTTAGTAATCAATAAAGAGTTACTGTTTTCTCTGAATAAATGTATCTAACCTGGTAAAACAATGGCCGTTTTGGGCCAATTACTGGAACCATGGAACTTTTTCCACATTGGCCAGTAGTTTTGTGTGCTGAGTCCCTCTTCTGGGGAGAAATCAGTGGGGATGAAATCCGAACCTCCAGAAGCAGGGATATACAGCTGAAGGGTGTCCTCGGCTTGAGCTGTACCACACTGGGGATCAAACTCCAACACCATCCACTTAACGGACTCCGGGAAAATCACCTTATTAATAAGTTTAAAATACATGTTCATGTAAGGTACAAATCTTGGCATATTGAATCTTTCTCCTTCTTTGGCAATTCAACATATTTCCGAGTACAAGAAGAGAAGAATGGGCAAATGCCAAAATAAAAAAGTATAAGAAGTGGCATTTTTCAGAGGCATTTTCTAAATCTAAATTAGGTTCTTACAAACTACTTACCTTATAGTTGGAGACAGAAGCTGGTTTGTATGGGTGATCACTTTCAACAATGGCATAGTGCTGGGAGGTGGTGCCATTCTCTGAGGTATCTGGGGCGGGGAGTGGTGCTGGGGACTGGGTGTTTAGTTGAGCCACCTCTGGAAGAATCTCTTGAATTATGCCAAGGATCTGTACAGCTCCCTAAGGTAAAACAATAAACATTCTACTCAGTTACAAATAATAAATATGAAATGAAACTGAAAGAAACAAGAAGTCTGTGAGCCAATGCTCACTAATAATACCCCCGCTCTGATGTGAATACACAAGTTCGGTTATAGACAAAGACAGTGATAATCAGGAAATTGACATCGGATTTGTAAAAACTGAATCGCAACATATGGCATGCCTAAACAAAGATTGTGCTAAAATTTCAAGCATCTGTGATAAGTAGTTGCTGAGAAAACTACGACCAAAATTTGCTATGTATGTTTCGGACAGACGCACGAATAAACAGGAAGTTCACATTGGATTTGTTCCAAAAATGAATACCATTATATGGCATACCTAAACAAAGATTGTATTAAAATTTCAAGCATCTGCAATGAGTAGTTGCTGAGAAAACTACGACCAAAATTTGTTATGTATGGTACAGACAGATGCACGGATAAACAGGAAGTTGACATCGGATTAGTACAAAAATGAATCCCACCATATGGCATGCCTAAACAAAGATTGTGCTAAAATTTCAAGCATCTGCAATGAGTAGATGCTGAGAAAACTACGACCAAAATTTGTTATGTATGGTACGGACAGATGCACGGATAAACAGGAAGTTGACATCGGATTTGTACAGAAATAAATCCCACCATATGGCATGCCTAAACAAAGAATGTGTGAAAATTTCAAGCACCTGTGATGAGTAGTTGCTGAGAAAACTGCGACCAAAGTTTGTTATGTGTGGTACAGACAGACGCACGGATAAACAGGAAGTTGACATCGGATTCATACAAAAATGAATCCCACCATATGGCATGCCTAAACAAAGATTGTGCTAAAATTTCAAGCATCTGCAATGAGTAGATGCTGAGAAAACTGCGACCAAAATTTGTTACGGACAGACAGACACACAGACGGACAGACAGACAGACAGACACACAAGGGTAAAACAGTATACCCCCCTCTCCTTCCGAGCGGGGGTATAATAAAAAACTTTAGTTAAGCTATGGTATAGTTGGTAAATAGTATATATGGTTTTCCAATACTCTGAATTTTACTGTGGCTTAAAGGAAGGTAACAATGCTTTCAGGGATCAATAACATTTTGTAGTAATGAAAGACAAAACCAAATGTTAAGATAAACATATACAGTACATGTACAGCACTTCACTTAATGTAAATTTTATTCATTTCTTCATCACTAATTACTCTCTCTACAAAAGCAGATCTTAATGAGGCATATAAATTTTACTGTGGTGCAGAGAAATTTTACTGTGGATTAAATATTTTACTATGATACAAAAACAGTTTACTGTCATGGCTATGCACAGCAAAAGGTTGGAGAACTATGGTAAAAATCATACCCTGGGATCCTGAGAAGCTACTGGTCCAATGTAAGCAAGAATCAATGGTAGCAGGGAACAAAAGATGTCTGCAACTCCTAAAACTTCTACTGCATATCCTTAAAGTAAAATTTGATTTAAATATAGTTTTCATTAAATTTAAACCTCTTTTGAAACTGAGCCAAGATACACACTTCAGTGTATATTGATAAAATGCGTCAAAAAAACTCACCCTCAGTAGCAAACTGGGCTCTCCTGAGGACATCTGTAGCCACCCTACAAATGGCACTCACTATGTCGATTGCATTCTTCCGAGCCTGAAGCTCAGCCAGGGATTTATTGCTTTGGTAATTCTCTCCTTCTTGTGGGGCACTGAAAATTTCACCGTTTATATTCATTATATACGTTATAGTTACACTATAGATATTAATTGGTTAGCGATAAATACACTCACAGTTTTTCATTCACGAGGGGCGGAGCCCCGAGTGAATAAAAACTGTGAGTGTATTTATCGCTAACCAATTAATATCTATTGTGTAAGTTACTTGTACCAGAGGACCAATGAGAGAAAAGCAAGTTGATAATTAGCACCGCCTACTACGAGGTGTCAAGCCCTGGTCCGTATATATAAGCTGTCTCCATCTGCAAGGATCATATTTAGCTGCGTCACTGCTACCTAATTTGTTGATAAAAGATTCGGAATTGGTACCTGTGAAGATATTGGACCTTTGGAATGTTGAAGACGCAGAAAACCTGATCTTTGTCAGGAACAGGTACAGGGGTAGCGATTGTAGGCTTTTATATTCAAGTCGTGAAGTCTGAAGAAAATTTATCTTTCTAGATCGTTGTTTTTTTTTTTTTTTTTTTTAAAAAGGGGGGGGGGGGGGGTATGGGAAACATTGCCATTGAACTTTTTCTATATGGCAATCAGCGTACAGAAAAAAATGAAATGATTTTTGACATTTTAATGAAAGTTTGAAATGGTATTGGAAGTAAAAAAAAAAAAAGCGGGGACTTCTGATGTGAAATTGCTATTTGTACTTGGAGACAGGAAAGAGAACGACGAGAACTCGAGATAGGACGTATCATTTACTGATTAAGGATACGTGGAGAAAACATACAGAAACATTTATGAAGCTAACATCGACAAGCTAATGTTAGTATTTTTGAAATTAAAAATGTTGACTTAATTCATTCATCGATCAGCCAGGTCTGGAAGTTGACATCATTCATTCATCAGTCAAGGTCTTGTCACAGTATGGCTTGATGCCAAAAGGTGGGCGTGACATAAAAAACTGTGATTCTTCTGGCAAATACACCACAGCAACATCAAAGCAAAATCTAAATTTACCGCCAGTCCTATGGTACCATGATTTAATGTCTCATATTTTGCTTATAAGTACAATACAAAAGGCTTAGTGTTCGTATTATACTGGCATGGCATATTATGTTGTTTCACATTTTGTACCCACCTGTAGCAACGAGAAATGTTTTGATTGTTTTATATGAGGTACTCACCTGTAGTAGAGAATCTGTGGTATCTGACCTCTCATGTGATTGGTTCCATTAGAACTCAGAGAGCAGGCCTGGAATGTAAAGTTTGTCCCATCTGGACATCTGACCTTTGTGACCCCTCCGTCACCATTCAGTGTTCGCATACTGCCATGGTTCTTCAAACGAACTGTGTATTTTACCCCCTCCTGCACAAGAATTACATACAATGTCAGTTCTATGTAAACTAAATCTGTGTTAAACTACTGAAAAACAAGCACATCAAAGATCATGCAAAAAAAAAAAAATAATGCATTGATGTGTATCTACTTGTACAACTTACATGGGGGAAAAAGGCATAAAACTTTTAAAAAGGCTAGTATAAGAAACAAGAGGCCAGTGGGCCACAATGATCATCATTCTCTTCCAGATAATAAATTTATGTACATTTAGATAAATGACAGTGTAATCTCAAATTAAAGTCCATGATTTCAACATTCTTGCAAATGTCTACAAACATACCACATGTGTCACCTACAGTTACTTTTTTTGAGAAAGCATGTCACTGACTATACTAAGAAACATGAAAAGACCATGGATAAAGTTGTCCCAGTGTATCTTATAAGAAAAAGACTATGAGGGTATAAAATCACATATGTTTAATGTATACATTGCTCCATCCTTTACTGTGTAAACATATCTACCTTGATAGCTATAGGTCTGTCAAACTTGATTTCAGCGATATCATTGACACAGTCTTCATGACCATAGACTCCCTTCACGGACTCAATGACATTCCACCTCTGTGACGGTGAAGGGTTACTGATACCATCTCCCTGCTGTGAAAAAAATTGTCATCATTTGATATTTCAAACAAGATCTTGTTCTTTAATGTTTATGTGCAGTACATAAAACAGATGGTGTTTTAGGAAATGTGAAGACTGTACATTTCTATCAAAATTCACCATTCAAAAACTTATATTTACGTAACATTTTACATATGGAATATATGTTTGTTTGAAATTACTTCATATGAACCATTTTTGGTGAATAGCAAAGATTTACCACTTATACATACTGTACTTGTACATACAGACTGTATGCATAACTTTTCTAGAATTAAAAGACTAAATACATGCAATTCTGTAACAAATCTCTTTTACAGAAGTAACAGAATATTTACATCATCCAGGAATTCCAGTTCATAGTTATACTGTCCGTCTCCTCCATATACACACACTCCAGCAATCAGAATCCCTGGCTTATCCACAGAGAAAGTGATGGCATCCGGACTCCCATTCCCACTGTTCCACATGGCATGCTGACTGGTGCGAGTGAACCTATTAGGGGTGACCAACAGGGGGCGAGTGGCTGTCCCATGATCCATCTATTGAGAAAGTTGTTAATGATCATGATATTATGTTGCTCAATGTTCATTTTTTTTTTTTGCTTAATAAGGCATCTCAAGTTTCCCTGCTGCACCAATAAGGAACCCACAGTAATTGCCACTTGAATTTCTAATATTTAGGTCAATATTTGACTCACCTCTTGACCAGTAATTATCACTTAAACTCTAATATTTAGGTAAATATTTGACTCATCTCTAGACCAGTAATTACCATTTAAACTTCTGATATTTAAGTCAATATGTGACTCACCTCTAGACCAGTAATTACCACTTAACTTCTAATATTTAGGTCAATATGTGACTCACCTCTAGACCAGTAATTACCATTTAAACTTCTTATATTTAGGCCAATATGTGACTCACCTTTAGACCAGTAATTACCACTTAAACTTCTAATATACTCACCTCTAGACCAGTGGCTGTAGCTGACAACTCACTGATGATAGTGGCCAGTAAGGAGCAGGTGTTGGCCACTAGGATGCTGGGATACGTCAAGGTTTCCTTACTTAGGGCCTGTCGAACAGGAAGTGTCACAATGGACAGAAGTTTGTCCAGGATTTCACGGAAAGTCACATGATTTGTCAGAAGTCCCAAAGCCTGTCAAAATCAAAATGACATTTTAGCTGTATTCTTAGATTTACTGTAATCTTTGTATCTGGCTATTGGATTACAGAGAAGCACTAGTATTATTACACATTTCATTGTATAGAACATCTGATTAAATTAAAAAATATGGCAAAGTCATACATGGTAACTTGGTATGCTCACACAATTCTGACCTTTTGACCTTTATATTACTGACCTGACTGATAAGCAACAAGCAATTTAGGTAGTGTCACAAGTATGTCAGTAACTTTCATGTGACTTTTGACCAAGTGACCCAAATAAATTTTTTTTCTTTAACCAATCAACATACATATTATGGATCTGAAGTCTACAGGGTATCAACACTGAAATTATAATCATCCTTGACCTACATAATAAATACAAAGTGGTTTGGAGGTTTTAAAGCTTTTGATTCAGAAGTGTTAAAAGGCAGACAGATGGACAAGGTGAATACTAAATGATACCTGCATTCTAATGCAAGTCCCTGAATAAGAGTTTTAATAAAGCAAAAAAATCTGAATTAACTTCACACCTGGACAAATGTGTAAATATCAAAATTTTATATCAAAGAGAAAACTTATAGATTTAGCTATGTCCAATTTAATTTTCAAGTACAAACAAAATCTCTGTTAATATCAAAGTAAGGTTAAAACTACTGGAAAATTCTACTACTGGCAGTTTCTCACTCCTTCAATGGGATCAAACACATGACTTATGAGTAAAATTTGTAATTCATGTGGATACTGTGTGTTCAAAGCTCTCAAAATGGTGATCTTAGTAGGGAAAGCTAATATTACTACATCATCAATGCTGATAGCTTGCATAAGGCATGATGATAAATTCTGAATGATAGGATACTGATATGAAATCTGGGACAGTACAACAATAGCATGCCAAGGGCAAGAACTCCTATCTGAATTGTTACCTCTCTTTGGAAAGCTGTCAACTAATAAAGAAAAATAGAGAACTGAAAATATTTTGCTTTAACACAAATCTGGAACAACAGATACTCAGCAAAAAGCAATGATTATGTTAAGGAAGCATTCTTTTGTCCTTATACATACAATTCTCTTATAGTCTGTACAACCATCCTAATGGACACTGATCAATTTCTAGATTTAAAGTTAATATATAAGCTTTATAGAGATTTCTTAGCATGTGGATTACTTCGAGGCTTCACTCACATATTCATGAAGATCTAAAAAAATCCTAGAAGAATTCTGCACAAGAATAAAACCATAGCTTATCAAATTTGAAGAGAAATAAGAATACATTACTTAACATCATATACTACATACGATCTAAAGGAGACAGCATCTTATATTTGATAATACATTCAATAAATAGTTTTAGCATTTTGTTAAATATTTTCTACTTCTACATAGTGTTAGTGTTCAGCTTTCTAATTCAGTGTTAGTATAATATCTTTATAAACAACAAATCATTTTAAGAAACCTACTTTAATGATGAAAATTATAGTATGTACATGTGCGTAAATGTTTGTCTGATTATTTACAGATTCAATAACATAAAGAATCCAATCAAATATTTACATCTTTACAAAATACTACATGTAACACAGATACTATATCCATGTCTGATTATACTATAAGAAAATTAGTTCTACATTACTATTAATGGTAAGTATAAGAAGTGAGACATAAAAAAGATTTTAGATCCACCCCTGCCTTACCTCTACTCGGGATGTCATGTGACTAACAAGTATGGGAAATCGGTGGACCTCCCCCATCCTGGCCACACTGTTGGTGTTATCGTCCATGATATCTGACTGACGTCGGAGAATTTCCTCCGTGGCAGGCTGACAGTTGATAGGCATGATACTGGTTATCTTAATGGTGGGATGACACATGGCTTCCATTACGGCCGCCAGCAGACGACTGTAGCCAGATACATTCACCATGTCCTAGCAAAAGTAATCAATTCATGTATGGCATATAATTTTACTATTATTAAAATGAATTCATACATGTATATGGCATTTACTACAAGCATCATTTCTGGTGCAAATCTGATAAGTTATCAATAAGTGCAAAGATACACGTAGATGATGTTGATGCAAAAAAAAACAACAACAAACAAATAAAAAACAAAAAGAAAAAAAAAAAGAAACCAACCAAACAAAAAAATCCATGCATGTTTATCTTGATTTCACTACTGTTTTTCAAGTATTTTTTATAGCAAACTATTACTTGATTTTTTTCCCCCCAAAAATTAGTTTTCAATATCATTGAACTTGATACAATTCCTTCTGAATCGTTAACCTTTTGAACTTCTTCATTACTTAGAATCATTACAATACCATTTCCTCTGTCCATCTGATAGATGACATTTAAGGAATGTTTATAACTTTCGTGGGAGTTATTGGTGTGTAAATCACACAGAATGTTCACGAAGGCATATTTCATGAAGTGTGTTAGCTCTTCATGAAAAATATGCCTACATGCAAGTCTGTGTGATTTACACTCCCAATAACTCACACAAAACTTAAAAACATTCCTTATTCATGTATTTACATTTGACATGTTTAAAAAGCAGCAAAAATACACTAATTGTTTGAATTTCTCCCTGTCCTATATCTTTACATTTTTTTTGGTGTCTCTAAAGCCTCATTGTGACATCACTTCAGTGCGAGTTTCTCCCTGTATATTTCTAGGTATGAGTTTACATGAAAATGGCATTCAAATCAATTTGATGGTTCGTTTAGGAAGGAACACAGCAAATGTAAATATTTGTATATGTTTGATACAACAACTTACTGGTTCTAATTGTATCAGAAGATCACAAAGACAGTGCCACTTTAGATTTCCTGTTGGGAAGAAAGCATGAAAGCAGGCACAAAATGTCTGATGACATTCCTTCAGGATTTCTTCTTTCAAGGGAAGGAACTCCTCCCTCTTTCCTGGTTCTGTCAAGAACATTTTGACCTTTGATGCAGCCTTGACCTCGTCAGCCAGAATCGTCTTCAGCAGATCTTGTGTGTCTCCTATACACTCAGCTAACTTCACAGTTTCTGTTACAGCTTTTTGGCTAGATGCTAGAAGAAAATGGAAATTAACAGAATTTAAGTAATTTGACCTTCATTCAGTATCAAATCAGCCAAAATGGCTTCAGGGAGCAGCCAGACAAACACTCCAAGGAAATGGCAAGTGAGTCACATGGTGGCAACAGGGGAAAAAGAGTTAACATATGACATTCAGCCTTACACTTTTCAAGTAAACTTGTACAAGTTCACAAAGAATGCATGTTGATATTGTTACCTCCATTTGGATAGATCTGTGTGACATAGGTTTTGATGAGCCTCAGACACGCCCTGGTGATGTAGACAAGTCTTTGGATATCAGCCAGTGCTGCAGCTAAGTTATCTCCCTTTAGGCCATCTGTCTCCAGTAATGCTGTATTAAAAGAAGTCCAACTCCACTCCAACAACTTCTGAAGTGCCTCAAAATTATCCTGTTAAAATAATTTTATGAATCAGCTTCTTACATTTTTATTTAAGGTAATGAAAATTTAAAATTTTGTACTACTTCCTCATCACAGTTTAACCTTAAGATAGTAATTACCACATTAAATGTTAAATGTTATATGAATCCCAGACAGCCAACTGTACACACAACAACAACTGCTGGGATGAGTCACTTTATGATACAAATGGACAATCACTTTGATAATTCTGAGATGTAAACATAGCTGCCATGACACATTTTTTAAGGAAATTTTTATTATACATGTTAAAATGGACAATCGCTTTGAAAATTCAAAGATGTAAACTCAAGGCTATGTAATTTTCAGGTTGAATTTCATATATTGAAAAAAGTAGATGTTTTTCATGGGTCGCCTAAAGCAAATGCATGTATTCATACTTATGGAACTTACAGGTGAGACAAAGCATGAGAATTCAGAGCTAAGGATGTGAGCAGCTTCAGAATGATCTACTTACAGGTGAGACAGAGCATGGGAACTCGTATCTGAGGATGTGGGCAGCTTCAGAATGATCTACCTACAGCTGAGACAGAGCATGAGAATTCTGAGGATGTGGGCAGCTTCAGTAAGATCTACTTACACGTGAAACAGAGCACGAGGATTCAGAGCTGAGGATGTGGGCAGCTTCTGTGTGATCTACTTACAGGTGAAACAGAGCATGAGAATTCTGAGCTGAGGATGTGGGCAGCTTTAGAATGATCTACTTACAGGTGAAACAGAGCATGAGAATTCTGAGCTGAGGATGTGGGCAGCTTTAGAATGATCTACTTACAGGTGAGACAAAGCATGAGGATTCAGAGCTAAGGATGTGAGCAGCTTCAGAATGATCTACTTACAGGTGAAACAGAGTATGAGCACTCTGAGCTAAGGATGTGGGCAGCTTCAGAATGATCTACTTACAGGTAAGACAGAGCATGGGAACCCATACCTGAGGATGTGGGCAGCTTCAGAATGATCTACTTACAGGTGAAACAGAGCTGAGAACTCTGAGCTGAGGATGTGGGCAGCTTCAGAATGATCTACTTACAGGTGAGACAGAGCACGAGCATTTTGAGCTGAGGACGTGGGCAGCTTCAGTAAGATTTACTTACAGGTGAAACAGAGCATGAGAATTCTGAGCTGAGGATGTGGGCAGCTTCAGTAAGATCTACTTACAGGTGAAACAGAGCATGATGTTTCAGAGCTGAGGATGTGGGCAGCTTTAGAATGATCTACTTACAGGTGAGACAAAGCATGAGGATTCAGAGCTAAGGATGTGAGGAGCTTCAGAATGATCTACTTACAGGTGAGACAGAGCATGAGCACTCTGAGCTAAGGATGTAGGCAGCTTCAGAATGATCTACTTACAGGTAAGACAGAGCATGGGAACCCATACCTGAGGATGTGGGCAGCTTCAGAATGATCTACTTACAGGTGAAACAGAGCATGAGAATTCTGAGCTGAGGATGTGGGCAGCTTCAAAATGATCTACTTACAGGTGAAACAGAGCATGAGAATTTTGAGCTGAGGATGTGGGCAGTTTCAGTATGATCTACTTACAGGTGAAACAGAGCATGAAAACTCTGAGCTGAGGATGTGGGCAGCTTCTGTATGATCTACTTATCTTCAGAATGATCTACTTACAGGTGAAACAGAGCATGAGAATTCTGAGCTGAGGATGTGGGCAGCTTCTGTATGATCTACTTTTCTTGGTGTTCCAGGGCTGTCCCTTGATGGCAATCTAAAATAAACACAAATTTTAGAAATTTCAACACATGTAAGCAAGTGAAAAGAGAGACCTAAAGTTGAGTAATAAGATCAATTATTTTGAATATTATCAATGGTAAGAATGATTGCTGATAATAACAAAGACTCTGGACAATACAAACCTGTACAACAATTGTGGGATTTGGCCTGCATTCACATCAGTTCCATTATTAGACTTCTTAGAACTTTTGAATTTGAAGATGACTCTGGTGTAAGAAATTGACATTTTAATGCTTAAAATTTATGCAATCATTTGACAAATGTTATTTTACTGCAATTCAAATACAAATGTATTATCAATTTTTCATGAAATACAATGTTAACAACATATATGAAGATCTTTCTATAAATAAAGTCATTAAGTTTTACATCTTTTATATAAGCAGCTACTGATAAACAAGATTAATCTACAATCCATTACTCACTGATCCTCTGTTGTAACCAGAGATTGTCCTGTTGATCCACAGTCAGAGCTTGGGCCAGATATTCTGGCCCAGGCTACGTACCATGAGTTTGCATGGATAGGGATAGGTTCATCAAACAGCATTGCATGCTTCTCTCTGTAAAAAGAACATAGTACATTTGTAAAGCTCCAATCTAAGAGTGGTCACAAGTTTAAAATACTTACTGTTCATTTTTTAGATAATCTTTAAAAAATTAATCTCCATCACTCCTGTTCATTTAGAGTACTTAATGTTTCTGCCCTCAAATGCATTTAAATATGTATACTGTCAATTACCAGAAGTCCCAGTCCATAATCCTAAATTTCTTGCCTAAATCAAATTTCAGAATAATGATACAAAATACACTTGTTTTCATTTCTAACTGTCAATTGATTGAATGCCACAAATAAATAAATTCAAGCTCAAACTATCCATTGAGTTCTACTAAAGTTTGACTCACTGACCTGGCTCCACACTCAAATGCCACTTCATCTGTCTCTCCTATAAGTTCTCCATCCCCTTCATTGTCACCTCCATCAGGACCCAGATCAAACAACTGTCAAAAGTCTTATATCATTATTTGACAAATATACTGTACACCATAACTTACATCAGAGTTAAAATTTCATGATTACTTCTACATTCGGTTTTATGTCAAGATGTTCCTTCATATTATTGCTTGAGGATAAAATACATGTATCAAGCAACACAACAAAAATATTTCGATAAACAAGATACACTTATACATTAATAAATGTCTGCCAATTTTTTTATAAGTAATGTGTTGAATGACTGACCTTTATCCTTCCATAGTACTCTCCCCTTCCTCCAAACAGCCCAAACCCTCCCAGGAGAATGTCTGTGTCTGACATGAACCGTACAGCCTCAATGGAATGACCAGAATACCCCCAGCCCCCTCCATGACCTGAAAGTTACAGTATTTTGAGTAACACTTGTTGCTAAGAGAGTCCATATAACAATCTTCTTGGTATTTCCTCAGTTTATAAAAAAAATATGTGTTAGTAAACTTACTTTCAAATCTATTCACTACAGTGAAATCGTCCTTGGTGTAAATTTTGGAAGTTGTCTGCTTTTCTTTAGTTTCCTCAACAACTGTCAGGTTAGCTTTTTGAGCCATTGTTAAAACATCCAAACAACCTACAAATAAAGTTCACACTTTCTTGTGTATCTATTGTCAAACTAATTTTTTCCCAAACTAATTTCATCAGTTTACATAGTAGACTACCATACATGTAAATATTGTAGTAAGCACAGACAGTTCCCACAGTCTTTTTTTTCCCCAATCTTATATTTTTTTTATCCATTAAATTGACTTTGTTGTTTACCTAACATATGTAGAGCACAATGAGATCTGGTGGTGTTACAACCATTTCTGACAGGAACTGCTAACTCTGGTTTGAAAAGGTCACATGGGGTCAATGTTCTCGCCTCCGAGGCTAAGCAGTTGTAACAGGTCACTTCATGGCTGCTGGGAAGGTAGCTGGGATAGAAAAAAGTGAAAAATATCATTTCTGTAAGTCACACTAGCTATGTGAACATTTTTATCCACTTTGATTATAATGTGTTAATGAATGGAAATTTGAAAATGTGATAATAAAAAAAGTAACTTGCATCCTCGATATTTCGCAGTTTAATCTTGTTCCTGTTGAGTTCAACATAACAAGGTCAGAATGTAGTTTTATCAGATTATTAAAAGGGCTGATGTTTGATCTTGGTGCCTGTTGCTTCCTTACCTCCATAACACATCGTACATTGGATCCAAACACACAGCATGCTTAGAGAGATCATCTTGTTCAGCACCTCCAAGACTGAAACCAAACATGAAAATATTTGTACAGGTAGCTGGAGTGCTAATAGTAAAAGTGATCAATTTACTTGTATCTCTCTTAAAATCCACAATATTTTCAAATTAATTGTGTATTTGTTTGAACAAATGCAATTAGTAATTTCAAATAACTACCTGCGACAGCTACCATCCACCTTGCTTATCATCAAACATTTCATCAAAGCAGTGTTCTCCTCCCCAATGGGGATCAAACCTGTAAAGTCAAAAAAATACATTGACCACTTCTCTTATTGAAAAGAAAATAAATCTATAGGATAAAACAATGGATTATAATTTTTGTTTAACACATTTTTATACATTTTATGGGTTGGTCCAACATTTACAAATACACATGTACCTATGCTTTTCTGGTTGGCAAAAACTTTAGAGGCTGCCAGGATGTGTGCATTGATGAGTGACTCGTCAATCCTGAGGAAGGTTTGGTCCCCACTAGCACCAATCCAGGTAGCTCTTCTGCCATAACGAGCTCCTACAATAGCAAACATATAAAATTACAAAAAAATCTTAAGGCATTGATATCTGAACATATATTATTGTAATATGAAAATGTGAAGCTTACCTATGCTAGGTACGGGGCCTGGTACCGCATACCATGCCTTCTTTGACATAGCTCCAGCCTCATCTGGGCCTGCTCTACCCAAGGCGTGCTTCTGTTAATACAATAAACAAATAACGAAATTGATCCTTGTACATAAATTGTCAATATTCTAAAATTTCACATGCTTTACTCAGGATTTCTCAAGGTTCTATTAGAGATGTCTTACCTCATGGTTTCCAAATGTGTACACCTGTCCATTGTTCAGAAGAACCACCGTGTGGTGGCTTCCAGCAGCCACTTGAACAGCAGGGTGATGGAGTGGTACCAATACAGGACAACCCCTAAAATAACATAGATATGTAGCACCAAGCTTTCTCTCTGCTACCAGAATAATTATTATGACTTCTCTTGTGTTCAAAGCAAAATAAATACACATCCACTTACTTGACAGAAGTGTCTCCTTGTCCTAACTGGCCATACTGGTTACTGCCAAATGTATACACCTCTCCATTCTGTAGGAGCACAACTGCAAGACAGAAAACAGGCATGATCATGCCAGTATGCACTGTATATAGAGAGATTTGTTCCTTTACAAAACACTGAAGATGAAATTTAACCCCCAGTAGTTTTTGTTTGAAAATGTATCTGCTTATTTGTTACATGATTAATGTATATTTTAAAGTTTCAAAGTGATTCCAAATTTTTGGGTAATATGAGTATATACCAGTGTGGTGCTGTCCACAGGCGATTTGTACAGCTGGGTTGTCAGGGCGGCCTATGTCCAGCTCTGTGGGAGGGAGACTGCTGGACTTGGTGTAGTCGGCTTCCTGGTCTGTCATATCTGGTCAGTGAAAAAGGCATACCTCATTTAAACATACACTTCTAACTAGAAAATGGACTCATGCTATTCACTAATGCACTCCTTTACTTATTTGTAGGAACTTATCCAGCAGTCATTTGATGATCAGATGCATATATTTTTTGATTTAATGTCCTTTTACTGTGTAGCATAAAGAACCATACATTGTATATGTAGCTGGTATGAAGTACCCACCTTTCTTGTTTTTTCCTCCTTTCAAGTTCAGAAGTTTTTTCTTCAAATGTGTAGCATCAAGAGATTTAAAAAACTGCTCTAGATGTGATGGAATATTTTTGCCTAAAAGTTAAGCATTTACATTACTTATGTTATTGAGAAAAAATGCAGATTTTTCATTAAATTGAGAGACTTTTCTTGAGTTTTGTTAATACCTAGCATAAGATCTATGCTGAGTAGTTCTTTACTTTTCTCCAATATTTGTCTATCTATGTCATCTCCATCCATGTCAGGAACTTCTACTGCACAGTTACGGCAAATCCCGCATTCAGAACACCCAGAGTCCCCAGCACCACACCCACATTCTGTCCCAGGGTTCCTGTCCCCCTGACCCTGGTGCACACAGTCCACCCCGTACCCAGTACACTTTCCACACACAGAACACAACATACAGCGGTCATGTTTCCATCGGTGTTTACCTGCAAACATAATCATATACATGTACATGTGCCATCACATGTGTGTTGAAATTTCTCAATATGATGTTCGAACTACATGTAATTTATGGGACCAAAAATTGATGGGAAGATGTGGAAAACATTCAGTGACTAATAATTTTTAAAAAATCTATCTAACTTTACTTGCATTCAAAACTATTGGCAAAAAACAATCCAATGTAGATATATGTCCCTACCTGGAGGGCAGATATTCTCATCCGGTTCTGTCTCCTCTTCCTCATCAGCCATTGTCACATTGTTGATCACTATAACATCAAAAAAGAAATAAATACATGATATTTCTTTGTTTTATTTAAATGACAGTGAGTGACATACTAGTATGATAAGCCTCTGGCATTTGAATTTTTAATTAATATGCATTTAATATGCATATTGGTAACTGGACTCTACAACGGAATTTTTGTGCTTCTGCATTTTACAATTCATTTTGACACACACATGTAGATGAGATTACAGATAATATAGGATTAAAATTAGGGGATTTTTGATTGAACCTTGATTCAGTAAGTGCCAAAATTTCCCCTAAATACAGTATACTGTTTTAGTCAAATTACAGCATGTTACAATCCACTGACCTTCTCTGCTGGCCGCGGATGGGAAATCTCTGCCACACTGTCCTTTGTTGTTGATTCCAAATGTAAACACTTGACCTTTACCACTTAAGGCTACCACATGTGCTTTTCCCAAAGCAACTTGGGTTATTTCATATTTCTTCAGCTCTGTCACTAACCCTAAATATGGTTAACACATAACTTAGTCATTACATATGTACATGTAACTTCATTCACAAAATAAAATATTACATATATACCCTCTGGAGTTAGACGGAACAGGTGACCTAATTCATTTCTCTACAGAGGAAACAATCAGCCATATTTTGGAGCTGTTAGAAAATGGAAATAAAGTTCTTGTTGTCATGAATGATGCAGTTCTCAGAATGTTGTTTGAAATATAAAAGCCTCCACTAGTGCCTTGGCTTTTATGTTTCAAAACATTTCTTGACCTCAGAGGTTATCCTGCAACATTCACAAAAAAGCGAACTTTATTTCTTATATCATCACCAAGGGGGAGGTGAAGAAGGATTTTGAGCGGGATATTTTTGAATTTAATTAATATATGCACTATTTCAAAGGATTACAATCAATTTAAAACTGGATTATAAGGCTTCAACATGAAAAGTGGCGTTCAGCTCTATATAGTTCAAAGTGGATCATTGTGATGGTGTGACACAGCTCAAGATACCTTGTCAGTGTATTTCTGGATTCAGTTTCTTCAGTTGTAAGCCTATACAGGTAACTCATTTTGATATCTTATTCTAATGTTCTTTGAGGAATGAAAGAAAATAATTTTCGGTAATTATAGCCAACCAGTTTTCAAAATTTTTGGCAATGCAATGCCGCCACACTTTCATTAAACCTGAAGTTGAAATTCTTATAAATTTTTTTAGATTAATAACCCTATTTCTTACCACTGCTCGGATCACAGAATGTGGTATCCTTGCCAAAGATAAACAACTGTCCCTCTCTGGTTACGACAGCACTGCTGCCATTGTTACAGGCAGCGTACATAACAGTTCTTGACTCTAGTCGGATCATCTTACGAGGTTTTACAGCTTTTGGTTGTCTCCTTGCTTTTGCTGTACAAGGAAAGTTTGTGGTTAAAACAAAAAAAAATCTTTTAAATTGATTATTTATCAAATTTACTCTGAAGGACTTAAAGGTATAGAATTATAGATTCCATGAAAAATTTGACCAACATACTTGATCCTATTACCAAGACATTTTTAAAAAAAGAAATCTTTTGACACAAGAGTAATTTACTTTAAAGGCATTTCTTTTCCAAGGTGTTCATACCAGTGCTACATTATGCATGAATGTGAACAAAGAAGCACCGATGCTATACTTCTCTTACAGACACTGGAGTCGCCATCTTCTCCTCTACGAGATGTCCCCACAAAGAACACACTGCCATCCTCAGCCACCATCAGGGCATGCAGTCCCTCATGACCAGTCACCACCTGGACAATTTTAGGGGATTTCGTAATGGGCAGCTCTGCCCACTTCCCCTGGGCAGGTCCACCTTGTTTGATTCCAAGACACTGGGACTTGCCAGTGTAAAGCACCTTAAATATACATAAAAGACATGTTTAACAGATATCTGTAACATTTGTTCAACTTTCACAATCAAGAATCATACTACCGAATACAGGATTATTTTTGCCCAGTGTTACTTATCACCCTTTCACATTTCCAAAATTTTGCCCTGTTTTAAAGTCCATCAGACACACTTCTGTTTAAGAAATTATGCTATCTGAATTTGCCCCGTTTTAAATTAGCCCTTTTATGCCGAGGGTGACCGGGGCAAATATAAAACAGAAATGAAAATTTACCTGGTTACAGTTCCTGTTTTTAGCAATGTAACAAAAAGGACACAGTATTTCCAATACATTAATGTAGTTTACCTTTCCTCCAACAGTTCTGATGAGGGCAAACTCCTTCCCAGCAGTAACACAAGCTGACTCTTCATCAAAAGATGTCACTAAATATATAAAGGAAACATCAATTTACTTACAGAGTCATAGATGTCACTGTTTTATACAGAATTCTTTCACATGTATGTACATGTAGTATACTGAACTCATCAAAAACTGCTTACTCTCTTGATCTCTTTTCATTTCTTTATTATACAGGTATATCTCAAATGGTTCTTAAACTGATTTGACATACCTATCCTACTTATTCCAATTTTATTATTGAATAAAAATTTACATATTAAAATAAAAGCCTTCAAGGAAGACAGTATGTGAATTCACCCAGAATAAGATCCATCATTAACATGTGACAAGTACTGGAAGTATGATTTGATGTTAATGAATTGACAGTACTTACCAATAGGATGCCTGTTGATTTCACTGTCATACCCTGACTGACCTAACACCTCCAGGCACTTTCTGGTCAGTTTCAGAGGGATTTCATTGACCACTGTCATAGGAGTCTTGTTAGGGTCAAACATTCTCACTACAAATGTGTCCTGTAGAATATCAAAAGCAAACAAAGTAAATCATTGACATTCTCGAGGGAGACATAAATAGAGTATAATACTTGTAGAATACTATCATATAAATGTCTTACATCCTTTGCTGCAACAATCTGACCTATGTATTCACCATCACTGAACAAAGCACTTGGTCCATTGCTTTTCCCTGTAATGGAATTTTTGCAGCCACTAGAATGCCATCTTCAATTTTCATAAAGCATAATTTCAACATTATATTTCAGTCTTCTCAGTAAAAAGGAGGGATGATTGTCATATACTCACCATCCAGTTTGCATGCAGAATGAACTTCTAAAGATTTTGGATCCACCACACACAACTGGGGATGAGCATTGTCATCACTTCTACAAAACAGTTTTCCCTGAAAAGAAGAAAGAATAAAAAAGTAATTTCTTGCATAAAATCTGTAAAGCACATCTCTTATAAACTAGTAAATAATTGGTGCTAGGAAGACTTTTAAATAAATTTCGTATTTAATCACATTGATTGTACCAGTAAAATTATAAAAGTTTCATTCTATTTGACAAATTCCCACAGAAAGAATTTTAACCTACCCCTGCATAAGCAAGCCAGACATTGACAGTCACTGGAAAATCTTCTCTGTGTTGATAAACATGTCCCTAGAAAAAGACATTCTACATGTATAGAGAGAGACTAAATTAGTTCAACTTCTATACTGTAGATTCCTTTACTTTAAGCAACTACTTAATATCACACAATGACTTGTGGTAGTAAAATGGAGAAAACTTGACTATGTGAGTGGATTTTTGATCAAGTATGTTTACATGTATTTCAGCAATATGAAAATAAAGTGAGTGATTTTATTTCATGAATGGTGCCTCTCACTAAGTTACATGATAATAAATTCCTCAGGTATATTTAGAAATCTACATTAGTCAGTGTAATATGTAATTTAAAATTTCATATAAAATATTTTTATTTATTTTCAAGATCCAAATAAAACTTCAAAATACATGTAAGTTATACCCACAACACCCCTTTAAACATTTAAGACTTTTAAATAGTAAGTAGCTGAATGGTTAGGTACTTTGATTGTTGATCCATATCCAGATCCCACTTTAAAGAGGCCACTAGAGTTGAGAAGATACAGGTATTGTCCATCACAGGCAATCGCGCTGGGAATGTTATTCAGGCCATTGGCTGAAAAAAGTAATCAAATATCAGTACATGTACATGTTATTCTTAACTTCATAAAATACTGAGTATCTGTAGTTTGATCATGTTCATCTTGAATGAAATGATGTCAATTTAAACAAAACGAGAGGCCCATGGGCCACAATGCTCACCTGTGTAACCAATTATGGCCCCACACTACTCCAGGGGGCCATGATTTGATTAATTTAGAATTTACCCTATCCCAGGAAGCTTCCAAATAAGTTTCAGCTTTTCTGACCCTAAGGTTCTTGAGAAGAAGATTTTTAAAGATTTTTCCTGTATGTTTCAATGTAAAACTTGAATTCCCTATTGTGCCCCTGCACTATCCCTGGGGACCATGATTTGAACAGTTTAGAATCCACACTACCCTAGGATGCTTTCACATAAGTTTCAGCTTTTCTGGCCCAGTGGTTCTTCTGAAGAATTTTTTTAAAAGATTCTTCCTGTATATTTCAATGTAAAACTTGGATTCCCTATTGTGGCCCCATCCTTCCCCAGGGGGTCATGATTTGAATAATTTAGAATCTACACTACCCTAGGATGCTTTCACATAAGTTTCAGCTTTTCTAGCCCAGTGGTTCTTCTGAAGAAAATTTTTAAAAGATTTTTCCTGTATATTTCAATGTAAAAATTGGATTCCCTACTGTGGCCCCACCCTACCCCAGGGGGTCATGATTTGAATAATTTAGAATCTACACTACCCCAGGATGCTTCCACGTAAGTTTCAGCTTTCTTGGCCCAGTGGTTCTTGAAAAGATTTTTTAATGACCCCACCCTATTTTTGTCTTTTCCTGATTATCTCCCCTTGGAAGAGGGCTTGACCCTTCATTTTAATAATTTATATTCCCCTTTACCCATGAATGATTTGTACCAACTTTAGTTAAAACTGGCCCAGTGGTTCTTGAGAAGAAGATGAAAATATGAAAAGTTTACAGATGGACAGACAGATGGACGATGGACAACAGGAGATCAGAAAAGCTCACTTGAGCTTTCAGCTCAGGTGAGCTAAAAATATGATCAGTGTATACTTGGAAAAATTTTGTTCCCATTATTTTTCTTTTACCTATTTTGGATAAAATTTAAAATCTATTGTTAAAAACTGAATTTGAACAATTAAAAACAGGCAAACTAAATATTTCAATGCTGTTAATCATTTAAGCTGTTAGAAAATAAAAGAAGGGTTAAATGTCTTTACAATACACTTATTGCATGCAACTGGCTTTTCCTCCTCTACCTTTTATCTTGAATAGTTTTCACAATGGACACCTCTATAGTGCACACTTACTGTGATGATATCCCATTAAAGCTTCTACAGGGAACTTGTCAATTCTGGCTGCTGTCTTAATTCCCTGGCTGAACCAATCAGGTAGTGCTGATTTACCCAGAAGTACTGCCTGGACACTCCTCTGTAGTAGGGTCAGGATACCAGGCACCTGTCAAAAAGAGCACCAGTTTATAAATCATTTTTATTAATTGGAATTGAGAGTAAACATTAAAACCTGTTTTATTAACTCACAGTCAACAACTACATATAGTTTGTCCTGATCAGATAAAACTTAAAATTATAAGATTCACTGTAAACCAACTATTTTTCGCGACATTTTTTATTCGCAATTCTTCAGTTAAGAATCCATCCGCAACTACTAATTTCTGAGACTGAGGCAACATTCTACATAAATACAAAGGTGAATAATTGGTTCGTGATGCTAAATATTCGCGAGTACAAGAAGTTCACGAAACTCATGAATATTTCTCGCTCGCAAATAAAAGTTGGTTTACAGTACTTTGTTTAAATAAACTTTTCTGTAAATAGTGTTTTAATTCCAAATGAAATCTGAAAAAATAGTACAAACCATGATTTGATGGGACAGTTGTGGTCTGGGATTCATCAGTATGGCTGACACAGCAGTGAGTATTTTACTGGTATCTCCCAGAGCAATGACCAGACTAATCAGGGAAGAACAGGCCAAAGAAGGCAGGTCAGGGTCAAAACTGGGATTACACGTCAACTCCATCAACAGTTCAAACAGTCCAGCTACAATAAATCCCATTGCCTAATCTTAAATTTGTCTTAATCATGCCCTGCTTTAAACCTCCTAAGTATATAGATGTACACATCAATTATACAGAAATGTCCATTTAAATCATCTCTTATTTTTTTTATTTATCTCTTATGTTTCATGAAAATCTGCTATCATTTGTCTTATAACAGTGTTTGAAACTCACAGTAAGATTAGAAAGACACACAGGGCTGACTGCTGATAAAAGTTGTCAGCCCTACCAAAGATTTACTAGCCCAAGAAAAGTATTGTCTTTTTAAAAAAATATTCTTATAACATATGTAAACACATATAGGTTGTTACATATCATCTGCCTTGCAAGGGGCCTGCACCCTGGAATCCTAAAAAGTCATTAAAAAGGTATCTCAGCTCTTCTGTGACTAGGATTCAGTCAGCATAACTTTGATCCCGATTATATAGATAACGAGTTCTGCCACTCAGCTTGTTATGGTTTGCTATCAGTTGAGTGAGTGGATTTGATAAAGATTTATCAATGTTTAATAAGTGAAAATTTTAACATGTCCAACCAGGCACAAAAAAACAAAAATACAAAAAAAATTCATTGCCAGAAGCAAAATTTATGCACCAGGAGCTGTTGGGTGCATGGTTATTTCAAACACTGCTTGTAATCTTTTTTTCAACTACATGTAAATGATAAAATAATTTTTACTGGTAAGAACTTACACACAACATCTAGTGGTTCTGTCTTCATACTCTCTGGGTACTGTCCTTGTAATAGATCTAACAAAGCTCTCAGAGCTTTGATACAAAGGTCAGGGTACTTATTTCTGGTTTCTCTAATAAGCTCAAAAACCCCACACAGGCCCAGGCCAACAATCTATAAATAAAATCAACATTTAATAAATATAAAACGAACTGTGTAAACTCCTTCCATTTCACTATAATGAAATACAACACTGTAATTACAACTTGTTCTTATTAAAAAAAAAGCTTCTCTATGTCATTTGATAAAATTACATGCAATCATTAATAAAGAGTGAAAATACTGCATGAAAAACCTGAAAAACAAAATGTCACCTGTGGGATTAAGAGAGGATTCAGAACATTCATATAAACAGTACCTTTGGCAATTTGATGGCCAGTTCTTTAGATTTTTCCTCTCCTTCTTCATCACTGTCAGAATCTGTAGCTGGAGATATACTCTGGTGGTAGATATGAGTGGCTTCATTCATGCATTGTTCCAATACAGTTTGTCTTACTGCTGCATACACAGTAAACAGGGAGGGGTTGGCATAAAGGTCAACACTTATCCGATGAATTTCTGTTGATTCAGGACTTTTGTCTCTTTGCTAAAGAAAGGAGAAAGGTTGGGATTGAATAAAGAAGCCATCATGTAAACAAAAACAGAATCATTTAAATACAAGCTTAATGACTGTTTGAAATCTGAATTAAATCTGTCATTGTGATACCTACAAATGCATGCAAATTCTCAAACTATATCATGTAGCATTCCATTCATTCTAAATAATTATTATAAATTTGAATCTATCTACACGTAGATCTATCAAATTCTGAAAATGATGAAAATCTTCATTCATTTCCTTACCTTGTTCTTTTTCTCTTTAGATTTGCTCTTGGATTTCTTCTTTCCTTTTTTCTTATCATTTTTCAATTTTCTGAAAGAAAAAAAACATTGCAGACTTAATTAGTTCTTTTGTAAATACTATAGTAAAACTTCTAGAGAAACTTGTCATAGTAGTAGTGTAGTACCATGCAGCCCTTGCCTCAGCATACATAATTTATCATACAAGTGTCATACTGCCCAGCATACATATCTTATCATACATGTGGAATAAATAAATCATGTATTACAGCAAAATGGATTAGATGAAGGAGAATTATGAACAATGGGATCATGTTGCTTAGGATTTTTTATTGGTTTGGAATTTAAAGCAGAAGTAAAAATTTGGGGAAAATATCATGCAGCTTTTGAGCATTGGGAATGGGGCACAATTTCAGCTCCCTATAGACACTACAACAGCTGCAAAACAAAACTCTGGTTAAGGATTGTAATTATAATTGGAATAGAGATCAATTTATACTTTTGATACAGTAACAAAGAAAACATATGCAAAATTTGCCGAGTGCCAGAACGAATTATGTCATTATAGACGGGGAAATTCCCGATCCTCAGGTCTTAGGGACAACTCTGAACATTGCATGTAAATTCAAAGTGAAAAAAAGTGGAGAAAAAAGGTTGAATTTTCCTCTTTATATGGATTTGGGGGAGGGGGGGTTAAAAGGCATGTACAAGCTCAAAAAGAATAATTATGGTGAATTTGGTTGTAATGTACAGTGCAACTCCTTTTTTATTCTTCAAAATGGTCTTGAAGCACATCCCCTCCGACTTGCTACATTGCAACTTTGAACTATGTGGGACATATTCAAACTGTGGTGAAGGCTTGTCCCGAGACACAGTTAGATTATATTCTGACTAATAAATGAGATGCATCACACCTGTCAATATTATTAATTTACATCCCGGTATTATCAATATGCATATTTTTTTAATATAAAGCTTTTGTATATTTTTCTTTAATTACCACACTTACTTGTTTTTGATGTTCTCTTCATCGCACCACTGAAAGAGGTTGTGGAATTTATCCCTAAGGATACCTCCTGTTAGGAGCTTGGACAGCTCACTCCTGGAAGCTGGAGAAATCTGCAAAGTCGCCATTTCCAACCTACTTTCTTACAGATCTACTGAAGTAACATATTTTTGCATTGCACCCAATATATATTTTCTTGATCTGGAGTTTTCATAACTTGTATTTGCTAGTCATTCTCAAAGCGACGTAAAATAATGTCATGCAAGAAATGAAAGTAACGAGTATACGAGATAGGTTTATAGACAAAACGATTATTTTTAAATGATGTAGGAATTGAAAATAAAAGTACTTTAATTCCAGAAAAGTCATTATTATTGGAAAGAAATGAAGAATCATTATACACTCTCCTGCTTTATTACCTTAGAGAGTATTAATACAACCAAATTTATATTCGTTTTGATAAAAATATTCTTAACGTAAATCGATATCTTCTTCGGAGATTTCCGAGAGGGTCAATCGGAAAAACTTCGGCCTTTTCCGTAAGTCACATAGACGGAAAATGCCGAGGAGGGTTTCCGATTTCGAATAGTAAGTTAAGGAAGCTCTAAACACTGCACACTAAAGAGTTCTATTTGTAGGATAGTTTTATTGAGTTAGAGTGATCTGCCCTTAGAAGAAAAATAGAATAAATTGGAATCTGCAGTTATTGACACAATTTCTTTTGAATTAAAGTATTCTTAATGTTAATATTGTTAGACCAAGATAGTTACTGAATACATTATTTCCATTCATTTCAGTTCCAGATACATGTAATCAACAGTGATTTCTGTTGACAAATAGTTAATTGTATTTGAACATTTTTTTCTGCAGAAATAAGGCAGGTACCCTATATTGAAAATGAACTAGATACAATGAATATGTGCACCTTTATATGATATATTTTTCTCAAAGTCCAAATAGCACTTTACATTAGTGTTTAGAGCTTCCTTAAGTTTTGAAGACCATCTTCTAGAAGAATCTAAAGCAATTGTTCATTAATTTTTAGCGAAAACTTAAATAACGTTTATAATAGATTCAGGCACGTGCGTAGAATCGTTTTTGAAGGATCGAAAGGGGGGGGGGGTTGACAATATTTACCAGGGGAAAAAAAACAAAAAAATAAACAACAGACAAAATAATAAAATGAAAAAAAAATTAATAAAAAACTTTGACAAGCAAAAAAAAAAAAAAATTAAAAAAAAAAGTGTACAAACTCGAAAATCCTATTTCGTTGAGGTAGTGGGGTGGGGTTCCAACTTTTTTCACAACCAAATGTTAACATTATCCCCTTACCCTGATTTGACTTAGCTGCAGATCTGTAGCTCGCTGGACTAAAAAAAAAAAAATCGGATGATGAAATAGTTTAATCTACATCTCATCTGTTGAGAATTTTAATGACCTATTATGATCATCATTTTAGTTTAACTAAGTTAAATAAATACATTTAAGAACCCTCTATACACTAGAGGAAAATATTTTTTGGACATTCAGAAAATTATAATGTGTAAAGGTGTAAGTATTGAGCTTATCTATCACATTTTCAACATAGGGTGCCTTGCATTTACCCCCAGGAAAAATGTTCAAAGACAATGAAGTACTGATGAACATAAATCACTGTTGTTTACTTAAGTGGGCAAAATATCTGCAAATGAAGTGTTCTATCTATTCATCTTGGCCTATTAAAGAGCTATGAATGCTTGATTTGATCACAAATTAAGTAATAAAGTGTACATTTTAATTTATTTTATTCTTGATCAAAGGATAGATCACTCTATTTGCATAAAAATACCACAAAATCAGAACTCTTTAGTGTGCAGTGTATAGAGAGCTCTTAAGGACCCTAAATACACCGGTGCAAAATGTTTTTTGGACATTGAGAAAATTTTACTGTATAAATGTGTAAATATTAAGCTTATCTATTGAATTTTCAATATATGGTACGTGGCATTTACCCCCAGGAAAAATGTTCAAAGACAGCAAAGTTTCAATGAACAGAAATCACTGTTGTTTACTTCAGTGGATAAAATATATGCAAATGAAATATCCAGTTAATTTATCTTAGCCTTTTAAAATGTTCAGAATGCTTGAATTGATCACAGATTGAGTAATACACTGAAGATTTCAATCTATTTGGTCGCCCGCGTGGCGCAGTGGTTAAAGCGTCTGCTCTAGAGTCGCGAAGTAAGGAGTTGATCCTTACGTCGCGGGTTCGAATCCCACTGTGGGACGTGGAGACCGGTCCTTCGGATGAGACCGTATAAACCAAGGTCCCGTGTCGCAGTAGGTGCTGGCACGAAAAAGATCCCTCACTGCTCAATGGCCCAAAGTGCCGAGTATAGGACAAAATTTGCAGCTCTCCACCGGCAAGTGGTGGCGTCTCCATATGAGTGAAAAATTCTCGAGAGGGACGTTAAACAACAATCAATCAATCAATCAATCTATTTGAATTCAGATCTAAGGGCAGATCTTTCTAACTGCAGAAAAATACCACAGAATCAGAACTCTTTAGTGTGCAGTGTAGAGAGGGTTCTTAAGGTAGTACAAATCTTTGTTAGCCTTGGACTTTCCGTAGCCTAGGGCGTGACATTTTAGACGCTTGTTAATTACCGTCAGTCAAATGGTGATCTAGATTCTCATTGGTTAAGAAATTTGTAGCATAAGCAACTTTAGATTGTTGTTTACAAACGATGAGATCACTTAAGCCCCACCTCTTTACCGTACGAAATCTTGCTACACTCGTTGACATCTGCCCGAATTTCTAACCCAAGTATATTTCATCCGTAAAAAAATGTGTAAATTTCAGTTTGCCTTTGTATGTAATTTGACCGAATTTCAAATCAAATTTTAAAAATGACGATCAGACACACTCTAGCATTGTAGTTAAAATACAAGTGTAGAAGCGTAAAATAGGGAGAGACCGGGGGAGGGGTATGCAGTATGTATAGGGTATATATGTGTGATTAGATCTTTAGATAAATATTATATTGAAAAGAGATGGGTGAAGAAGGCGTGCAGAATGCCTATAGCTTCAGATATGTAAAAATTATATTCAATTTGTGAATTTAGTATTTAAAGTAAAGTTATCATTATTGAAATTATGATAAACAAAACTTTTCTGAGGAAAATTTTCTCTGCAAAAATTATTCTGTTATTAAAAAATTATGTGATATTCGTGGTGTTCGAACCCTAGCAATAAAAATTCTGAGTATCATTTTCCTATGAGACTAACACGCTAGCCACTAAACTACACAGCTCCTGATGAATAGTGGCATTTAAATCATGTTTGTGATATGACCCATGACTAAATGGACTTCAAGTATTACTCGGAAAGATGCGAATGTTGTGTCATAAAAGTGTATTTTTAAGGTACAGTGGGTCTTTGCTCCATCTTTTTGTAACCAACAAATGTATATTTTTACGCAAACTTTGACGATAAACTTAAAAAAAAAAGGAGTGAAGACCCACTCATATCGAAAAATTGTGTTACGGTATGAGAAAATGATCCTTTTTGTCCTCTTTAGTGTGTGTATACTATTTCATAGGCAAATAATTTCTATCTTTGTGAAATTTTTGCAAATTGTGGAGATTTTACTTAAAGTATACTTTAATATTAAATGAAATATCAAAGAAAATGTTGTTATAATTGAGATTTAATTTTTCACCTTCATGTTTGTCGCACTATAGGCACTTCGCTCGCCTTGTTCACCCATCTTCTTTAGAAACAGATTTTTTGTGTGATGAAAGTTATCAACATTAACCATTTTCAATTCAATTCAACATATTTACATTTGCCAATGTCTTTCCTTATATAACAATACTAATTAAATTGAAATTCAATTTTCAATGACATGCAGTTGGTCACATGATCAGACTCTCTTGCGTTTGGAAAGCAAACTGCAAACTGAGTCATTTGGAAAGTTCCGATTGTGACGTCGCATGACGTCGTAGGTACGTTATGTTGCATTTCCATGGCAAAGTCTGAATAGTGCCTATATTTCTTTGTAACACGAATAAAAAAGTAAAATATAAATATAAGAAATAAAATATCATTTTTTAGTTTCATTGGGTTATGACATGAAGTCGGTACGTGATCAAAACTACTATAACGCCCTTCAGGATTTGATCATGTGACTTACTTCATGTCATACTCCAATGAAACTCTAAAAATAATATCTATTTTCACATAATTTATTTGCATAAATAAGATAGAGTGAGACAGTAACTAATATTACTTAAAAAGAGTTAGAGTTCATGCACATGGCACAGCCAATGACGAATTCTTCTCCGGTAGGAGGGTGCTCTATCCCCAGAGGACATTCGGAGCCTGAAAGCTGCTTGCCACAAGGACCTGTGAAAAGGAATTTCTCGTTTAAAGGAGAAATATTTGAATACTATTAATAAATGAATATGCAACTTCAAATTTTGAAAAAAATGATGCTGTATTTTTTTTTCAAAAAATAAGAATGACCGCTTTTAGCATACATGCAGTTGAAATTGCATACATCTAGTTGTCGATTCAGAATATGAAAAAGTTGAAATCTATTGTTTGGGACCTTTTCACGCACCTGCCGGACACTTTGGCAAGCTCTCCTTTGGTTTGTTGCAAACAACTGTATGATTATTATGGCAAGTATCACAGAAATGAGTGGTACCAAAACAATGAAATAGGGCCGGCGAACAGCAGTAGCGGCATTTATGTAGTAGGTAGTCAAATCCATGCTGGGAACACACCTACAAAAACGCATCATTCTGATAAGACTATAAGAAGAACTTCAAAACTTTGCAACTGCAAAAAAAAAAAACAAAACAAAACAAAACAAAACAAAAAAAAAAAAACAAAAAAAAAAAAACAAAAAAAAAACAACCAAAAGTAAACCCAAGGCCTGTTCATCTAAGATGTACTAGCAACCTTAATTGTCACTTTCGGGATCAAACAAAATGATATCATAAAAGACTCGCGGGTAAAACGCCTTCTTATATGGTTTGAAAAAAGAGTAAACTTTCTTGAAAACGTACCTTGTTTTTGGTGGTATCACTACACAGTGGACAGATCAATTCTTTTGGATCCGCCTCCTCTACCTCGTCCTGGCAACGTCCCTCTCCCCCAAAGTAAGGCTAGAGAGAATAAAATCTATCAATTTCGCCATATTATGTTTTTTGCGTCGTAACAACCAATGCAAAATTAAAATTAAATTAGTTTAAAAATGGAATATATGTAAAAGTACCTGTTTACATTTTGAACACATGTAGTATGCATATTTGTCCATTGCAAACCCCACCGGGTCTTTATAATATTTCCCACATGGCTGGGTGATGTCTTCGGTTTCGAACAATCCGTCATGCTGGAGACGGGTCAGTGCTTTAGTTTTTATTTTTTCATACAGGTGAACCAAAGGTGCCATTATTTCACAAAGGTCAGGATGACTTATCGAAATCTTTTGAAAAAAATTCAAAATGGTAATTTGAGCACACCTGCATGTGTGATGTCGTTTGGATACATATGTTTTTTTCAGTACTGAATTTTCAGTAAGTCTAGTTTTTGTGTACCTTACACAGAGGACATAGCATAAATCCAAACGTGATCTTCGATCCATGCCAACGATTCATTAACATTTTTCGGATACAGTCATAATGGAACAAATGTCCACAAACAATCTGGGGAAATGAAAAATACAAGTTTTCATATTAGGTCTATTTGACAAGAATTTATATTATGCGTTAAATTGTTCTTAATTTTAAAGGAAGCAAAACAGAAAAAAAAAATTGGTAGCCAAAGGAAGTTTTATACATCTTTTTACTCAATGGAGAGTATACAGTATCCCTACTCATTTTTGTCTCAAAATTGAAAAGAAAGATTTTTGGCAAAATATAGCTACCTGTATAATAGGTTTAGATGTCCAGGGTTCAGTGCACACTATACAGTAACCATCTCCATAGTAATTTTGATCCTGACATCCTTTCACCATACATGGTGCACAAAAATTTTCATTAGGTATGCCCCCGCAATAATGTCCGCATGCCAATGGACGCTGACAAGTTCTAAAGGTTTCCTGTGAATATATAATATTGAAATTAGACCGAATCTATATATACAGCAGATTTTGTTAAATTATCTTTTTTTTTTTAATTCGTGCATTTTGCATATGTATATCGAAGAAGGGATCGCGAGTGGGCATGTGTGGGGTAAAGCTCGCTCGCTCGCTCGAGATTTGTGGTCGGAAGTGATAAAAATGCAAAATCCCGAGCATGCATGCATGTCAGACACTCGAACTCATTTTATTCATTATCACAAAAACAACCCCCTATCTTACGGGGGGAGGGGGGGGGGTATTTTTGTGATGGGAAAAACTATGATATGACGTCAACATGTTTAATTACAATTATTAGGATACCCACCCACCCCGCTCCAAAAAGAAGGAGTTGCATCTTTTATTTGGAAGAATGGGTTGTTTATCTTTACCATCTTTTGTATAATAATCACTTACTCGTTCTTGAGTCTGTAAAATGCAACTAAGCTTATAATTAATTAAGAACCATATATACACTGCACTAAAGAATTTGATTCTATGGTATTTATATACAGTTAGAGTAATCTGTCCTTCGATCTGACATAAGATAAATTGAAATCTACAATGAATAACTCAGTTTTTAATCAATTAAAGCATTCTTTTAAATAGACGAAAATAAACCTTGTAACCGAGTGTTTTGTTCACAATTGACCTGTTTTATTTACAGATGTGAAGTGACAGACAGAAAACTACCCCGTCCCCCATCACTAACTTTTTTTAATATATTCGATCAGTGCATATTATCTATTCAAGATATATTACTAAAGTCAGGTACTCTTCACACAATTGTTCCGAAGAAAATAGTTCCATTCATGATCAGTAGATAAAACATTACAACAAATATTAAGAATAATCATGTATATTTAATACGTTAAAGAAAACAAAATTAACGTTAAAAGATTTTCAGAAAATCACTTTTTCCCCAGAAAAGCAAATAAAAAGTTTTCATATTCCTACGCTCGCTGCCTCCTCAGTCTTTTTCACGAAAATATATAGGTCACACTTCGATTGATAATGATAAATCTTTTCACCAATTATATTACTGTCATGATTATTGTTCGTTAATTGCCGTATATTTTCTTTTGAGTTAGAATGTTAATCATTAACTGTGTGTTTGTGTTTTTTCTCTCTTTTTTAAATAACGGAATGGTTATTATGGTTAAACACTTCTCGGCAAAGCAACGTGATTTTCCGAGCTCGGAAAGATCTTTGCACGTGTGTAGACCTAGGCTATTTGGTCTTGCAACAACAGGTGTGTGCACCGTTCCCTAGTGATGCTTAGATTAGGAGACTGGGTATCAGTACTTGCTACGGACATAAAGAAGTTTAGAACTATACACCAGTTTCATAACAAGTGCAGGTTTTTTACTCAAGGTGAAGCATTATACTGGGCTAGAGGGGCTGAGTTATGGTAATCGATCTAACACGAAAATGTACTATTTTTGTAAATAAAAACATTTCTAGAAACAAAAATGAAGTTTATCTTCAAAACGTCTGTATATTCAAAATCAGTATATGGTGGAGGAATATTCAGTGATGCTCCATAGCCGCAACCGATCTCGCACTTTCCCGTTTAACAACGGCCGTCAATGCATCATTGGACGAGTTCATTGATTACTCTAAAAGGTGACAGGTTGGACCATCTTTAACATCTGCCTATACTTTGAGTGATAGTACTTTTTAATAGCACAAAATTAAAAAATAAATTAAAATCTATCCTTGATAGATCTGTAGTTTTGCTATTTATAAAAATGGGCTATCTTTGATAATCCATAACGGCTTGGACTTGTTTTGAATTTTTTTTTTACAGAAGATTCTATCATTGGAAAGTTAGATGGTACACATGTAGCACAGGCCCACAGTACGCGGGATTTTTTGGGAGTCCCCCCCCCCCTTTCACTTTGAAAACGTTGCTATAGGCCTGTAACATGCTATTTGGATTAAATATTCCTGAAAATGAGTGAGGCGTTAAATACATTTTTAATTATACGATTAATTATATTTAGTTTATGTTCTATGTGAAATTAAAACTATTTTTATGCATGTGCAACTCTGTGATAAAGTCACTACATGCATGTAACGTTATATATGTACATGCAGTTTGTTTCCTACTATATGCATATTTCACTCAACAAAAGATGTTGAAACTCAGTAGCCTAAATATTATGTCATTTTAGGATATTTATGTATATGGCAGTTTTATAGTTGACTTTCTACAGCTTGAGTATCTCTGACGTTTTGTCAGTAAATACTTGTTTTTTTATTAGAAATCATCTGAACACAATGAAAATTCGAATAAATTAAAAGTCGAATATCTTGGATATGGGGTAACCCATATCTATTCTTGTTTAAAACTGTATGCACATTCCTCTGAGGGTGTGCGGTGTGAGTGTTAAACCTAACTGCAAGAGAGAATTAAAAGACGGAAAATGAAAGAATACTTTATTACGTAATTTACCGGAGAGCTTCGAGACAATCAGATGTCTATGATGCATGAAAGGGCGAAAAATGTCAGTTTTAAATACAATCAAGGAAAATAAAAGTATTTGCACTTTCATTTTTTTTAATGTAACGTACTAAACAGTACATCTATATTTTACTCACCATTTGAGTACTTAACGTTTCCATCACTATTGCACTATCTTAAATTCTGTAGTCACTCTTTATATACAATAATACGTAACATCTATTTTTAGAAACGTACTTTTGCTATATTTTTAGAAAAATTCCATTGAAATAGCAATGTTGGAAATTCCAGCACATGAAAAATATATTTTTTTTTTAAAAAAAAATATACAGTGCGTCTTTGATTCAACTCTCTCAGGAAATCTTAATTATTAGGTAATGCAGACATGTAGATGCTATACGGAACATATAATAAATATATCTATATATATATATATATATCGTGTTTATAGACTGACAGGGCATTTTTGAAGACTGACGATTGAAGGTCAATGTATTAGATTAGAAAAATCTAACTGTTGTCTCGGGACAAAACCGGGTCCTTAAGACAGTAGAACGTTCTTTCTATCTTTGATTATAATTCTTTTGTGATATTTTACGTTCATTTATGATAAATATGCAAATTAATACGGTTTGAATTCATTTTCTTTAATGTATAATTATAATTAGCATTACAACTGCGGATTTAGAATTAATAAAAAATAAGGGGATATATTTACGAGGGTCGATCATAAAGTAGTATGTCACAACTGCTATAAAATCTTTAATAATCAAACTTTATCAAAATTTTTTTTACATACTATAATACCCCTATTTATTTTGATTTTTGCCTGAAAATATCATTCAATATATAAAATACTATTTAAAATATTAAGATAAACATTACGATTATAGGTATTGCCTGTCTCCGCACGGCAAGAATGTTACCGACGTCGTTATGACGTCACAGTTACTTTTCGGTACTCATTGTCAGTTCAATCGCACATCTTTTTAACCACTCACTGATTGTATCTAATAATATTTATTGCCAATTCGCTATTAAGCCGTATTGTTTCTAAATTCATTCCTTTTTTGCGTAAATCTGATGCAAAACGAATGTCGAAGTGAAACGTCATAACGACGTCGGTACATCCTTGCCGTGCGGCGATAGACGCGATCCAACGTGGTGTTTATTTTATATCCGAATGAAATTTTACGGCAAAAGTCAAAATAGTCAAAATAGGTATAAGTAAATAAAGTTTTGATGAAAATTCTTGTGAAATTACTTACATGTATAGATCAACAAACCCTCGTATAAAAAGTCGAGAAAAGCTTTGGAATTTTAATTAATGCGTAGCGGAGTTGAATATACCCCCCTTACTGAAATCACGAAAAAAACTCGGTTATTTTTTTTTATTTTGTTTCAAGTTTTCATATTTTAATCTAAGTAAATGGAAATTCATTGATCATTGATCGCAAGGTACTGACGTGCTTTCTTAGCAGGCGCGTAGCCAGAATGGAGCTGAAGTGTACGCAGGAAACGCCAGGGGGACTGGGGGCCGCCCTGAGATTTCCAGTAAGTCCGGGGTGAAACCCTGATGGGGGCCCAGGGGGCAAAGCCCCCCGAAAGCCAACTCCAGGGTTTTTCCAAATATTTCAATCACTTTCTTGCGGGAAATATGCTGTATCGCCTTTATCTTCCACGGAAATTTATTATACGAGTACTTGAGGCTGGATATTTTACCGATATATTGGTATCGTCTGCACTTTTTATAGTATAATGTCCAGAAACAAGTACATGCTAAAAAAAACTATCATATTTTAAATTATAAACTATTTGATTAATTCAACGATATGATTAAAATTTAATTTCTCAAATATCTTAAAAAATTGTCAATATGTTATAGAATACGTACACACTAATAGATAATTTATTTGGATTTGGTAATAATTTGATAATAGATTTCACGTTTGATTGTAAAGACATGCTATCGCAAAATTTTATTCGAAATAATATGGCCAAAAAAAAAAAAAAAAAAAAAAAAAAAAAAAAAAAAAAAAATTGAAACGAAAATATTTGCTGGATGATATTGCGATTTCTCTCTTTCTCTCATGTAGATTTTTTTTTTTTGAAATGATGTGTACGCAGTTGCATACTTGCGTATAGGCAGCTACGCGCCTGCTTAGGTTGTTAGTACGGTTCACCGTTAGTACGGGAATTAATGTTGCAGAAAAAAAAATGCATAACCCGCGTAAGCTGGTTATGCAGTTTTTTTTCTGCAATAGCTTCAATGTTAATTCCCATTCGAACAATCAAAGAAAGACAATTTAATTTTTATATTTATATTTGTACAAATAATCATTTATATTAAAGTAATGAAATATTGTATTATTGATATGTACGTCATTGTACGTTTCTTTGATGGAAGAGCCACTGCTCAAGAAATCTGTACAGGTGTTTACTGACTGATAATCGACAATGGTTTTCTTTTTAAAGAAATAATGGAGATAATACTCAATGGATGTAAATATTAAATTATTAGCATCATTGACTTTTGTTGGATTGTGAAAAATGCGATTCGGGTATTTAAAAAATCAAGACAATGAAATAAGTTTGAATGTTTATTTAATAATGTTTAAAACGAGTTGGAATTCACACACAGTGCACAACCGATGACGAACTCTTCCCCTGTGGGAGGGTGTTCTATGCCGAGGGGACAGGAGCAACCTATAAGTTGTTTACCACATGGTCCTAAAATACATGAAATAAGAAAGAAAAAAACTTCATAAGAGTCGTACTAAATGTTTTATGCACATTAATTCATAAATGTATCATAAAGCTAAAGTATATCGGTGAGTAAATGGTGTGTGCATGGTAGAATTGTGCAAGTGAGATTTTCTTTTGGAAAGAAGGGGGATACAGGAAACAAGTTGAACAAAGTGAATTAATTTATTACTTATAATTAATTGTTCTGAAGATTGATACATGTAATAGGAATTTATTTCTTATATACGAATTCTACTAACAAATAACCTATATTGTACAGATAAGAAAATAAAACTGATCAGAATGACAAACCCATCTAAACTACAGTAATTCACTATTCAACTGTAAACTTGACCTACCAGCCGGACACTTGGGGAGGCTAGATGTGGGTTTTCCGTGTACCATAGTATGGTTACTGTGGCACGGGTCACAGAAATGAGTGGTGCCGAAACAGTAATATGTGGCTAAGGAGCAGCAATAACGACATTTATACTGGAGGTAATCAGAGCCGTGCCGAGAGCACACCTAAGGAAGGAGAAGGTTCAAAGTTAACATTTACTGGATCAGGCACAAAAAGATTTGATATTTAAAGCTAAAATTTGTACAAAAGTTTTTTTTTCTATAAATAGGCTACTGATGTTTACTTTGTTTTTGGTGGTATCACTACACAGTGGACAGATCAATTCTTTTGGATCCGCCTCCTCTACCTCGTCCTGGCAACGCCCTTCTCCACCAAAGTATGGCTAAAACGACAACACCAGCATGCATGTTTAAGGATGACGAATCACATCCATTACATAATTATTTATTTATTTTTTTAAATATTACTAGTAATTTTCTGTACCTCCTGACATTTCGAACACATGTAGTATGCATATTTGTCCATTGCAAACCCGGCCGGGTCTTTGTAATATCCCCCAGATGGTTGGGTGATGTCTTTGGATTGGAACAATCCGTCATGCTGAAGACGGGTCAGTGCTTTGGTTTTTATTTTTTCGTACAGGTGAACCAAAGGTGCCATTATTTCATACAGGTCGGGGTGACTTAAGGAATTCTGTTAAAGTATAAGTATTTATCAGCAAGTTTGACAGTGTCGGATACAGGTACATGAATTTTGATAGATATTTACTTTAAAATATATGCGATTATTTCAATAAAAAAATATACAAATGCCAAAAATTAAATTAAATTATACCTTGCATAATGGACACAACATAAATCCAAACGTAATCCTTGATCCGTGCCAGCGATTTGTCAGTATCTGTCGTATACACTCGGAGTGGAACACGTGCCCACACACAATCTAGTAAAAGGTAAATGAATACTTAAATATATATTCTTGTGCTTAAAAATTATGAGTAAAATCTTTTGTCCAGTATCTGTAATGTATGCCTTTACAAGTTTGTAGAGGTATAGCTGCAATAATGTAGCCCTCTCCGATTTTTTTTTTTTTTTTTTTTTTTTTTTGGGAGAGGCCTCTCCTGAAAATATCAGATTAAAAAAAATCGGAGAGGGCTACATTATTGCAGCTAGTAGAGGTAGGACACTTTTTTTTTTAAAGAGAAGAAAGAATAATGATTGAATGTAACTTCGTACGATGTACGTACTTGAATAATAGGCTTTGATGTCCATGGTTCCGTACACACTGGACAATAACCATCTCCATGATAATTATGATCCTGACATCCCCTAACCATACAGGGTGCACAAGACTTCTCGTTAACAATGCCCCCGCAATAGTGTCCACATGGCAAAGGGCGTTGACATGTACTAAAAGTTTCCTGTGGAATTTATCCGAGTTTCATGATATGTGCATTGCAAATCAAACGTTTTAAAGAAATTAATATACCCCACCCTCCCCACTCTCTGGTATATTTTCGGCCATTGGTGGCACAGGTACTTGGGGACGGGACCCCCCCCCCCCCCCCGCGTTCCGTACCCCAAGGGTTCTTTGACTTATTTTTTAAGGTCTTCCGTTCCAACGGAAGACCTTCTACTGATTCTGATGGTTAAGATTATTAAGGTCTTCCGTCTTCAGCGGAAGACCTTCTTGTTATTCTTCGGTTTCTTTTCCACTGTTTTTCTTATTATTTTTTTTCTTACCGATTTTGTGCACGGGATTTCTCAAAAACGGTTGGCTCGATTTTCATGAAACTTTCAGATCTGATAGAACATAAAAAAATCTTGATACATATTTTTTTATTTTGATGACGTCACTTCCGGTCCGAAGATATTTGCGATTTAGTGATTTTTGGAGGGTAAGTTTGTCCGTAGGTTTTCTAAGAAACCGCTAATCACAGGAATGTGAAATTTTTAGCGAAGACAGAGCAACATATGTAGATCTGTAATACGTAGTTAACTTTCACCGGAAGTGCCCCACGTCGACGCTCGCTATGGCCTGAAAAAAGTCATATCGAGATTTTCAAAATTTCGAACACTTTCTGTACGATATCTTTTTACTTGGAAATATTTTGTTAAAACATATAGAACAAAATTTGTGCAAAATTACAAGATCTTTTAAATGGTGTCTCAAGAAAAGGGCTGGCCCCTAAACAAGGGATCTACAGGGGCCAAAAGTGTTTTCCTGATATCTCAAAAAGTGTTGAGAATTTGTTATACTTCAAAGAAGCAAAGTTGTTCAACATGACAAGTAGCAGCTTGTGAGATAATCAAAATGCGTCGAATGACGTCACTTCCGGCCAAACAGGAAGTAGTAGAAAATTGCTTATTTTCACAGATATTGGTATTGAATTGAATTATGCATGTCACAGAGGACGTCTGATTGTATTTCCTGTCGAGTATCGTCACTTCTGTCAACTTCCGGTTAAACCGGAAGTAACTATAAATGACGTATTTCTGCAGATATCAACATAAAATCAAATGATTAAATTCACCCAAGACTTCTGAACCCAATTTTCTGTCGATTGGGGTCACTTCCGCTCAAACCGGAATTGATTTGCTTTATTTAAGGAAAATCGGTATATATTTCAATCTTAAGAAAAACAAAATACAGATCGACATCATTTTTGGACTGGAGGCCTTCTTTTTAACGAATACTTTTCTTTCATTTATCCATTTTACAAGCAGTGCTTCTGAAAATCGGACGGAAGACCTACTCGTTGCTTTGCAACGAGCTTTGCTCTAGTTATTCTTTTTTTTTCTTCTTTTTCCTAGACGCCAACTTTGAGACCTCATATCTCGCTCATTTCTCAACGGATTTTGCTCAAATTTGCAGAGTTTATAGACGTTACAAAACTCTATCAGAATGCTGTCAAACGGTTCAAAAAGTCACTTCCGTTTTTGAGTTATTGCCCTTTAAATGAAAATTTATTAGGCTTCATTTCCAGACAAAGGCTCCGAGACTACAAAAGCTGGAGCAGAAATTCTACCGAATTTAGATATTAGAAGGATTGAAGTTGTGCACATCGGTTTTTGTTTTTCGATTTCTGTATTCAAAATGGCGCTAATTAGGGGTCAAAATTTAGAACGCCTAAAAGAGCGAAAATTTAGACATATATTCCTTTGTATCTTTAAAACTAAAAATATTTTGATAAGACATGTAGAATAAAAGTTGTGCACAATTTCAAGGCCTTTCATTTGACACCACTAAAAAGGGGCTGGCCCCTCAAATTAGGGATATGGAGCCCTTTAAAGTTTTTCCTTTATAACTCAAAAACGGTAAATATTTCGAAATGGCTGTCGTTAAAAAAGTTGTTCTTTAACATCTTATTGATTTCATGAAAATGTTATTTTGTTCGAGTCTTGTGTTTTAAATGCGCCAGAAGCTTGACCCATATATACAGGTAACTGTTTTCATTCAGCAAGTAAATGAGAGCTCTTCATGCGGGTAACTAAAATAAACTTACTATAAATAATAAATTTGGCTACATTAGATGCTAATATTCTTTAGAATAAGGTTCTTGAAGTGTTTTGTGCTTTATTTCGAAGTTATTTTTTGACAACTTTTCGTTTTTATTTCATTTTTTTCAAAGTCGAATAAACCAGTCTACTAAAAAAAGGGGAAAAAAGATAACCTTTTCTTCTTATCATATAAAAACAAACAATATACTGAGAAAATAAAACATAACTTTGAAGCATAGACTATTTACAGCCATTAAGTGTGCGCCTTTTACATTCACCTTGTGTGTTTACAATTATGTAACACCTCCCTCGATAGCGCGTGGCAAAGGAGGTCACCGGAGATCAATCGGGGTGTGATCCAGTGACGTAGTCATACACAAAACAAATCATAGAATGGCCATTCCAAATTCATTTTGTAAACGAAGTCATGAGTGGATAAATGTGTTGAATTTTTCAGATTATTTCATAATATCTTTGATTAAATCGCTAGTGTATTTTATTTAATATTTTATTCGCTGAATTACAGGAGAGTTGCATAGTTATTTTTATAAACAATTTATTTCTCGATATCGAGTTAATTGTCTGTTTTATTCATAATAAAATTCAAAATATGTAACCTTAATTAATTCCTACTAGTAATGGAACTTTTGAAACTTAAATGTACATGTATGTAATCTAATATACGTTCTTTTGTCGACGCCCTTAAAATGTACAACTGTATATATACAAAGCGCCCCAAATATATGCATATCGAGCGTATGGAAATACAAAATCCCACATTCACACGCGCCTCCAAAATATGTAGAATGAGACATACATGCGTAACTGTATTTGAATATTACAAATTTATTAGACACCTAACCTTGAACAATTTTTTTTTCTACTAAACTTGTTATTGTATGCGAACAAAATGATAAACATGTAATTATTTATAGGTTCCCATTATTTTTTCTGAAAATCAGAAC